>NW_016816276.1:87515-93160 GCF_001698545.2 Rhinopithecus bieti
AAAAAAAAAAAAAAAAAAAAAAAAAAAAAAAAAAAAAAAAGAAAAAAAAAAGAGAAGAAATGAAATGTTGCTTCTAATCAGCAATATTCATGAAACTCGAGAGGCAAAAAAAAAAAAAGAGAAAATATGAGCTTAGGTCCAACTTGGTTAGAACATATGGCATAAGTAGAAAATAACGAAAATAAAAGATTTTAAAAAGTGAATTGGGGCCTTAGCATGCAATGTCTGAATACTAAGCTAATGACCTGGTAGGAATTGGGAAGTTATTGCAGGCTTGAAGTAAATGAATAGAACTACACTTTAGAAATATGAATCTAAGGCTGGGCACAGTGGCTCATGCTTATAATCCCAACACTTTGGGAGGCCTAGGTGGGAGGATCACTTGAGCCCAGGAGTTCACCACCAGCGACCAGCCTGGGCAACATAGCGAGACCTCATCTCTACTAAAAGTAAAATAAAATAAATAAAATTTAAAAATAGTAAATATTAATCTAATAGTAGCATATAGTACAGACTGTACAGGATGAAGCTAGAAGCAAAGATGGGGAGTTAGACCATTCCAACACTGTTTACTTAAATAAATGCATGAAATAATTTACATCAAATATCTACCCACACATTCATGATAATGAGTCCTGATAACACAAGTGTTTTCGTTAACCTCAGGGAAAATATCTCACTGAATCTTTAGATGGGTTTGAAGTAAAACATCTTGGCAGTCCTGACTCCTCCTCATCAACTTGGACCCTACATCACTCACTGGTAATAAAGCTTTAGATACACAGATATCGAAATGGGGAGAAACGAGAGAAAGAGCAAGGAATAACAACATGATTTACGTTAAAATAGATTGAGACAAAGGACGTAGGAATCAACTGGAAAATCTCCCCACAGTCCAAACTGGGACACTTTGAGGAATAAAATAAGGTCGTGTTAGATTATAACCCAACGTGTCAAATATTTATGTTTTTTTTTTTTTTTTTTTTTAAACAGAGTCTCGCTCTGTCGCCCAGGCTGGAGTGCAGTGGCCGGATCTCAGCTCACTGCAAGCTCCGCCTCCTGGGTTTACGCCATTCTCCTGCCTCAGCCTCCCAAGCAGCTGGGACTACAGGCGCTCGCCACCTCGCCCGGCTAGTTTTTTGTATTTTTTAGTAGAGACGGGGTTTCACCATGTTAGCCAGGATGGTCTCGATCTCCTGACCTCGTGATCCGCCCGTCTCGGCCTCCCAAAGTGCTGGGATTACAGGCTTGAGCCACCGCGCCCGGCCATTATGAGTTTATACTAACATAAATGATTGAATAAAATTTGAAAATTGAAGAAAAGTATGTGTGTTGAAAGCAGGGAAAACTGGGAATTTTGAGATTTTCTGTATGGGAGAAGAGACACATCTGCCATACGGAACTCCACATATTTAGGTAGGTACTCCTTCCTCAAGGAGAGCGGCATGATTCCCCACCCTGAAGTGGGGGTTTGCATGGTGACTTCCTTCCAAAAAGTACAGTATGAAAAGTAGAGCATGCAAGTACACTCTCTATACTGTATGGAGTAACTCCACACTGGAGAAACCTGACACAACGACCTGAGGCAGGTAATCGACGTCACCATCATTGGTAATATACTGGTAGTTTGCACCCCTGATTTGATGTGATGAGAATGGCACTTTACCTTTGTGGTCTTCCTCCCAAAACCTCATTACTCCAGTCTAACCATGAGAAAACCATCAGACAAACCTAAACTGAGGCACATTCCACAAAATACCTGACTACTCCTCCTGAAAACTGTCAAGGTCATCAAAAACAAAGAGAGGATGAGAAACAGTCACAGTTTAGAGGAGCCTAAGAGAACATGACATTTAAATGTAATGTGGTATTCTGGATGAGATGCTGGAACAGAAAAAAACAGTAGGTAAAAACCGAGTAATCTGTAGATAGTATGGGCTTTGATTAGTAATAATGTGTCAATATGGGTTCATTAATTTTGACAAACCTCCCATGGTAACGTAAGATGTTAACCAACAGGAAAATTGGGTGCTGGATACCTGAGAGCTCTCTGTACTATCTTTGCAACTTTTCCGTCAATCAAAAATGATTCTGCAATTAAAAGTTTATTAAAAATTGTAAAAGTACATTGAGAAAATTCAAAATTCTTCTTTGTGTGTCCTTTATAGGTGAAAAGCTCTTACCGAAGCAACAAAAATCAGTAGACACCTCTTCAGCTTGAGTTCTTCACCATCTTTTGCAACTGAAATATGATGGATATGTTTAAGTACAACTGATGGCATGGAAAAACTCAAATTTCTGATTTGTTATAAATGAATGTTGTCCCTGAGCTTAGCTAAATGGTGCAACTTAGTTTCTCCTTGCTTTCATATTATCGAATTTCCTGGCTTATGAACTTTTAAAATTACATTTGAAATATAAACCAAATAAAAGATTTTACTGACAAGATTCTTCATGCCTTTTTGCTCCCCTTAAAATGTCTTTTTCACTAGTTAATTCCAAGGGTCAGTCTCATAATTTTGTTTTACACTTTGGTTTCTTTTTTGTTTTCTTTTCTTTTTTTTTTTTTAAACAGAGTTGGGGTGTATTTTTTCTTTTTTTTTTTTTTTTTTTTGAGATGGAGTCTCGCTTTGTCACCCAAGCTAGAATGCAGTGGTGCGATCTCGGCTTACTGCAATCACCACCTCCTGAATACAAGCAATTCTCCTGCCTCAGTCTCCCGAGTAGCTGGGATTACAGGTGCCCGCCACCATGCCCAGCTAATTTTTGTAGTTTTAGTAGAGATGAGGTTTCACCATCTTGGCCAGGCTGTTCTCAAACTCCTGACCTCGTGATCCACCCGCCTCGGCCTCCCAAAGTGCTGGGATTACAGGCATAAGCCACTGTGTCCAGCCTAGAGTTGGGGGTCTTTCTATGTTGCCCAGGCTGGCCTTGAACTCCAGGCCTCTAGCAAGCCTCCCACCTCAGCCTCTCAAGGTGCTGGAACTACAGGTGTGAGCCGCTGCACCAGGCCTCACACTTTGGTTTCTGAGCAGGAGATTTTGTTCCACAGTAACCCAGCTCTCTTTCATCTAAGAACTTTCGATGAGAGAAAAAAAAATAGACTACAGATAACTATTCCAAGGCAGCTATGGTACATTTAGCCAACACTTTTGCTTCTTCTCATGCTATCTGTTAGTATTAGTGCTGGTAAAGCAAGATTTTATGCAAAACAACATAACAAGCCTTGCTTTTCCACTGCATTCCTGAGGGGTTATTTATTGTGTTGTTGATTTTCTTTCCCTTTTGAATATGAGATATCAGATTAAGAAAATGTCAATAATCAAATTCAATGACACAATTTTGGTTAAATATTGATGGATAAAGGTGTAAAATGATTTTTTTCACATTTCTTATCCCATTTGATCCATCAGCATCATTTTGCCCTGACGAAAATTTCACTTCCTAATTTCCCCTAGTTCTCCTCCTACACTTCTGATTCCATTTCTTTTTTTGGCGGGGCGGGGGGGGGGAAGTAAGGGGCAAAACTATTTGTCTTATATATTTATTGTGAAATCTCAGTGAGACAAAATGTCAAAGCACCTGGAACTTAGTAGGCACTCAACAAATTCAAGCACTCTGTCCCTTCCTCCACTTACTCTACAGATGTGGGTGCTTTGCAGGGTTCTAGCTTGGGTCCACTCCTTTCACATCTCATCTTCTTAGATAGTATCATCTACTTTCATGGTTACAACTACCTCTTAGGACCCCAAAGTCTGTACTTCCAGTTTCTCCCTTACTATTCATCTTCAGAATGTCTCTCTTGCTAGCTGTGAAAACGAGTCTATCTGCATGTCCCCTAGACCTTGTCTACCCAACAGGTCCAATGATATCACTTAGTTTTTCAAGGTGAGAAATCCGGGTACCAATGACCCCTGAATTGCCTCATCACACCTTTCTCCTTTTCCCCGATATCCAATTTCACCCACTCTGTCACCAATACTCCACTTGAAAGCCCCAAGGGGTGATCTATTTTGTTTGCTGCTGTATTCCCAGTGCCTACAACAATGCCTGACACTTAGGAGGTACCTACTCAATCGTTTATTGAATGAATTAATCTCTTCTCTCCTCTTTGTTGGCATAAATGTAGTCCAAACCTTATTATCTCTTTGGCAAATCATGTTCATACCCTCTAAACTAACCTTCCTGCCTCTAGAAACTCCAGTTTCTCTTGCCTTCTCTCCAGTCCATCCTATACACTGTGTACCATGAGTTAAATTGTGAATTTTTTTTTTTTTTTTTTTTTTTTAGACGTAGTTTTGCTCGTTGCCCAGGCTGGAGTGCAATGGCACAATCTTGGCTCACAGCAACCTCCACCTCCCGGGTTCAAGCGATTCTCCTGCCTCAGCCTCCCGAGTAGCTGGGATTATAGGCATGCACCACCGCCCCGGCTAATTTTGTATTTTCAGTAGAGACAGGGTTTCTCCATGTTGGTCAGGCTGGTCTTGAACTCCCGATCTCAGGTGATCCACCCACCTCGGCCTCCCAAAGTGCGTTACAGGCGTGAGCCACTGCGCCCAGCCAAATTGTGAATTTTCTAAAAAAAAAACAGACCCCAGTATTTTCCTTGGTTCTTCACAGTGTAGCCTCATTTTACCTCTTGAGCCCACTCTCCTGCCAATTCTTCATTCATAAAATTCCTAATCTTCCCTGCCTTCAAGATAAATACTTTTTAAAAATTTCAAATTCCAATTGTTCGTTACTGGTATATAGGAAACCAATTGACTTTTGTACATTAACCTTGTATCCTGTGATCTTGTCAGGATTGTTTATTAGTTTCAGGAGACTTTTTGTATGTGTTTCTATATAGACAATCATGTTGACTGTGAACAAAGTTTTATTCCTCCTTCCCAATCTGTATAAAGCTGCATTTCCTTATCTGGTCTGAATAGCTAGGATTCTGGTATGGTATTAAATAGGAACATGAGAGTAAACATCTTTGCCTTGTTCCTGACCTAGGGTGAAAGCATATAGTCTCTCATCATTAAGTATGATGTAGGTTTTTTGTAGATATTCTGTATCTGATTGATGAAGCTCCCCTCTATTTCTAGTATACTGAACATTTTTTTTTTTTTTGAGACGGGGTCTCGCTCTGTCGCCCAGGCTGGAGTGCAGTGGCATGATCTCAGCTCACTGCAAGCTCTGCCTCCCAGGTTCACAGCATTCTCCTCCCTCAGCCTACCAAGTAGCTGGGACTATGGGTGCCTGCCACCACAACCGGCTAATTTTTTGTATTTTTTAGTAGAGATGGAGTTTCACTGTGTTAGCCAGGCTGGTCTCAATCTCCTGACCTTGTGATCCGCCTGCCTCGGCCTCCCAAAGTGCTGGGATTACAGGAGTGAGCCACCACACCTGGCCACGTGACACTTTTTATATTGTTCTCCAGTTCTTAGATATTCTGTCCCAATTTTTTTTCATTCCTTTTTCTCTTTGCATTTCAGTTTGGGAAGTTTCTATTGACATATTATCAGGCTGTTTCTTTTCTTGGCCAGGTAGACTAATGATAAGCCCATCAAAGGCATTCATTTCTGTGAGAGTGTTTTTATTTCTAGCCTTTTTTTTTGAGATGCAGTCTCGCTCTGTCACCCAGGCTGGAGTGCAGTGGG
>NW_016816276.1:93652-110274 GCF_001698545.2 Rhinopithecus bieti
AGTCTGGCTCTGTGGCCCAGGCTGGAGTGCAGTGGCGGGATCTCGGCTCACTGCAAGCTCCGCCTCCCGGGTTTCCGCCATTCTCCTGCCTCAGCTTCCGAGTAGCTGGGACTACAGGCGCCCGCCACCTCGCCCGGCTAGTTTTTTTGTATTTTAGTAGAGACGGGGTTTCACCGTGTTAGCCAGGATGGTCTCGATCTCCTGACCTCGTGATCCGCCCGCCTCGGCCTCCCAAAGTGCTGGGATTACAGGCTTGAGCCACCGCGCCCGGCCCTATTTCTAGCATTTCAAATCTTAAGAGTTCCCATCTCTCTGCTTATATTACCTGTCTGTTCTTGAATGTTGTCTATTTTTTTCCATTAGAGCCCTCAACATGTTAATCGTAGTTGTTTTCATTTTCTGGTCTGATCATTCCAGCACTCCTGCCAGATCTTAGTCTGGTTCAGTTGCTTGGTATAGCTCTTCAGATCGTGTTTTTTTCTAACCTTTTAGCATGCTTTATAATTTTTTGGTTGAAAGACAGACATGATGCATCAGGTAATAGGTAATTAGGCTTTTTTTTTTTTTTTTTTTTTGAGACAGTCTTGCTCTGTGTCCACAGCTGGAGTGCTGTGGCACAATTTTGGCTCACTGCAACCTCTGCCTCCCAGGTTCAAGCAATTTTCCTACCTCAGCCTCCCAAATAGCTGGGATTATAGGTGTGCACCACCACATTCGGCTAATTTTTCTGTTTTTAGTAGAGATGGGGTTTCGCCATGTTGCCCAGGCTGGTTCTGAACTCCTGGTGTCAGTGATCCACCCGCCTCAGCCTCTCAAAGTGCTGGGATTACAGGCATGAGCCACTATGCCCAGGCGGTAACTAGGCTTTTAATATGAGGCTTTATATTAATTTGGATAGGAGCTGGGCTGTATTTGAGGTTTACTGTAGCTGTCATTGTTACCATTTTACTTTTTTATATGTATTTATTTTTACCATTTAAGAAAATATCCAAATAGTTACCATTTTAGTGTTCCTACCAGTCACTGACCAGCAGCCTCTTCTCCCAGTAAGCTGATCTCAATTGTGATTCTCTGTATTTGCCTGTCTCTCCAGGGTTTTCAGTGGTGGTTTGCCCTGTGACTTTAATTCTTCCATGGATCAAAGAAAACCATTGATATTCCAATCTGTTCAGTTTTTTTATTTTGCTGTGAGGAGGGATGTGATAACTTCCAAGCTCTTTACATGTTGAAGCTGACACTAAAAGTCACCTACATACTTTTTCAAGTCCTTTCCCCATGTTTTTCTATAAAGCTCAGCTAAAATAACCCTCTGTGGCGCCTTCCCTGACTTCTCTCTCCTAAATGAAGAGCTACTCTTGGCCGGGCGCGGTGGCTCAAGCCTGTAACCCTAGCACTTTGGGAGGCCGAGACGGGCGGATCACAAGGTCAGGAGATCGAGACCACCCTGGCTAATACGGTGAAACCCCGTCTCTACTAAAGAATACAAAAAACTAGCCGGGCGACGAGGCGGGCGCCTGTAGTCCCAGCTACTTGGGAGGCTGAGGCAGGAGAATGGCATGAACCTGGAAGGCGGAGCTTGCAGTGAGCTGAGATCCGGCCACCGCACTCCAGCCTGGGCGACAGAGCCGGACTCCGTCTCAAAAAAAAAAAAAAAAAAGAAGAGCTACTCTTCTGTGTGCTCTAGTAGTTGGAGCAAATACAAGGATTAAACTTACTGTCTCTTGGCTCTTTGACTCTTTGGATGCCTGGAGAACAGGTATTATGACTCAACTTTGTATTTCTAGCATATGGCATAAATCAATGTCTGTTGAAGGAAAAGGGAACAAAATACTCTTCGCTAACTAAAAACAAAGTACTACTTTTATTTGGCTCATTTCTCCATTTATTGAATAACCACATTTGGAGAGGCATGAAGCACTTAAGTTTTACATGACTACAAAGTTATCACAAATCTCAAACTTTTAGCCACAGATATTTCACCTCTGTTTAAAGAAAAAGCTTTCAAGACATCTGAGTTAGCTTAATACACAGAGAACCTGAAATATACGGGAACTACATATTTTTAAATGCTTGTACTTCCTGCTCTAATAATGTCTTCTTTAAACGGAATCCAGCATAAAAGGGATTGAAATGTATAAGGTCATGATGCAAATGCTTTGGAGATAGTGAAACTGATCTGCACAACATGGAAAAAGATGTCATGTGCACAGAAGTTCTGCAAGGATTCATTGAGCCATCTGGGCTTCCATGGCTTGTGCTGTCCATTCTGGTGCTGTTTGACTAATTTTCTCCAAAAGGTTATTCACTTGGAAACAAAGTGATTGGATCTGCTTGTCCCACGTTGGCAGGGCTTCTCGTGCTTAGGGGAAAAAAAACGTACAAAATCAAAATTATTCCTTTGTATTCACAGCAACTGGTGAGTTAAAAGATATACACTTTTTACATGCCTATTCTTGGAACAGGCATGTTCCTTTTAAATATCTAAAAAAGAGAAAAAAGTTATTAAAAAAATAAAAACAATAAATACTTTTTTTTTTTTTGGAGATGGAGTCTTGCTCTGTCACTCAGGCTAGACTGCAGTGGCATGATCTCGGCTCACTGCAACCTCCGCCTCCTGGGTTCAAGCGATTCTCCTGCCTCAGCCTCCAAAGCAGCTGAGATTATAGGCACCTGCCACAACGCCTGACTAATTTTTGTATTTTTAGTAGAGACAGGGTTTCACCATCTTGGCCAGGCTGGTCTCCAACTCCTGACCTCATGATCCACCCGGCTTGGCCTGCCAAAGTGCTGGGATTACAGGCATGAGCCAACACATCCAGCCAATAGTTTTATTAGCTTTTAAAAGTCTAAAAATCAGGCCAGGCATGGTGGCTCACGCCTGTAATCCCAGCACTTTGGGAGGCCGAGGCAGGCAGATCACTTGAGGCCAGGAGCTCGAGACCAGCCTGGCCAACATGGCAAAACCCTGTCTCTACTAAAAATAGAAAATTAAAGAATTAAAAAAAAAGTAAAATACAAAATTAGCCGGGCATGGTGGCAGGCACCTGTAATCCCAGCTACTCATGAGGCTGAGACAGGAGAATCGCTTGAACCCGGGAGGTAGAGGTTGCAGTGAGCCAAGATCGTACCACTGCACTCCAGCTTGGGCGACAAGAGTGAAAAGAGTGAAAACTCCCATCTCAAAAAAAAAAAAAAAAACAAAAAACACTCTAAAAATCTTCGCTAATAAAAACAAGCTATTTACAACATAGTTAAGAAGTGTTTTCTCTTCTTTATTTCTAGCATCTTCAGAAAGTACGCGCAAATAGCTGCTAAGTTATAAAAAGAAAACAAAACAAACAATCATACAACCTGTTATAGCTACTAACACAGTTAGTCCAAACGAATAAAACCGACTAGCCATACACGCTCAACGCAAAGCAACAGACTGAGGCTGTCTTTTCTCACCACGGTCTTGCAGATTCTAAGACACTGCCACCTACTGGGGAAGCAAGTCTATCTTACATCATTCAAATCGATACTTGACTGATTAGACTAAATATTCTTAACATTTAACTCCTCAAAAAAAGTCATTCTTGAATCACCAGGTTTTCTCTATACCAGCACTATATAGTAGCTTCGTTAGAATAATTTTTTTTTTTTGAGGCGGAGTCTTGCGTCTGTACGCCAAGGCTGAGTCAGTGCGCGACTCCCGCTCACTGCGAAGCTCCGCCTCGCCGGTCACTACGCATTCTCCTGCCTCAGCCTCCGGACGTATGCTGCGGACTATCAGGTCGGCCGCACCGGTCGCCCGGCAATCACGCTATTTTTTGTATTTTTAGTACCGGGAGAGGATCAGGGGTTGCTCCACACTGTGAGATTCCTAGCCAATCTGCGATGTCCGGACGCGTCAAGAGCCGGCAGCGGCGTACGACGGCTACCATAGGTGAGAGCGGACACAATTTCCTGGCAAGCGCAGCCGGCGCATCGGGCAGAATCACAAGCTGGAGAGACACCACAAAACAATACACATATACAGGAATAGCAGAGAACGGTAGGCACGATTTCGCGTTGATCCCAGAAAGGCTAGTAAATCTTCTTTTTTATGTGAGCGCGAAGTCTGCCGAGATACCATGGCTGAGCCAGGCACAGCTCGACGATTGTCGTCACTCACGTGACTCCCGCTGATCCGGAGATCAAGCAGATTATCCGACCGCCAGGCTCTCATGAGTCTGAGACCACATAGCGAGAATCCCCAGCCAATCTCTTTGTATTTTCTCCGCGCGGCCAGAGATGGAGAGGGAGAGAGAGAGCGATATTATGGCACCATGTCAGGCTTTGCCAGAGGAGGTCATAGACACTGAACATTAAGTGATCCTGCCACATCAGCCTGCGACAAAAAGCTGGACACACCAAGCGTGCGCCACTGGCCCTCGTACATGAGAAGACATTCTGAGAAGAGCAGGCACTTCGAGCAGCGAGAGTCACATTCGATGGTGTGATACATACGAGCACGGACATCCCACACGTATCATCGCGTATCTCACCTCTGATAATACTATATAAATAAAATCGCAACAAACAACCCCTGATTTGCTATTTGTCAATTCTAAGCCAGGCGTTTCCTTTACATGTAAAGGTTCATGTCTGAATGCATATGCATAATCTTTTTCAGGGGCAAGCAACATGAAACGCACCCTCATCGCCTTGTATCTATGACGCATATGCGGCTTGAGATCGGGCCAAGATAAATACTTGCTGAGAAATAGATATAGCACAGATGGCTCCACACCCACGAGAGGCGAGCTCTTTGCGGCTAAAAGATGCAGCGCGATTATACCATGATTGAGATACCTACACAAAGATACTTTCTGCGCTAATTACATATGCGAAATCACGCCAAAGGGTAATCCCTCCTCTCACTATACATGCACAATTCCATCTTATATAAAACTACATCAGGTTCCGGAACACAAGATACTCACACACAGCACACACAATATTGACTCGTTCCGGAAGCGCACGACGGAGAGTAACGGCTTACAGGCGCACGCGGCTCACTGGGGCCAATAAGGACACTTAGACAGAGATAGGAGGCAAGCAACTATTGTCAAAGTAGCTAAAGGACGAGTGAAAATATTGCGAGTATTCTTGATAACACTAACATGCCTTATTTCATATGTTACTCTTGTCTCTCCATGTTCAGTAGAAACTAGTCGACACTCGCTCGTATGTGGCACGCTCACGACATCTCCTCGCTCGAGCCAATTTATTATTGCACCTCATTCCAAGCTCCTGGGGCATACATCGATGAGGACACCGCCATGTGAAAGATCAAAGAATGAGGAATGCATGGATACTCTACCATAAACAAAATATTATGATACATAATTATGTTTATTACCATATTGTTCAGTCATGGAACAAATAGAGTACAACAATAGACCCAAACATATATCTGCTTAGAGGACCTATACGAAGATAGTGTCCTTCATATACATAGGAGTTGAGAGAGAGAGAGAAACTTCTGAAACATTAGTAGACATAATACACAGACATAGAAATCTAATCCACAATAATCAACTGTAGCTATAAATTTCTATTAAGTACTTGAATCAATAACTAGAGAGATACGGCTAGTGTCTATACGAGCGCTATATACAGAGAATATACCTCTGGTGAGAAACCATAACTAACGCGGAATGATGACTAGTCTATGCAAAAAGTTTAAGAACACTTTTATTTCCCTTAGGCCAAAACTACAGAGGAGTCCAGGGAGAGCGTGCAGGACAGACTATTGTCTGTTAACCAGCGTGACTAGGAGCACACATGCGCGTAGTAGATGGATCACCTGAGGTCGAGCGGAGTTCAGACCGAGAAGAGCTGCACATAGAGAAACCTCCATCTCTACTAAACATACAAAATCCGAGCACCAACGAGAGAATTGCATTGGTGAGATAGCGCGTTCTTCACTACACTATAGAGTTTGAGGCAGGAGAATCGCTGGACCCGTCGGAGAGGCAATCGCTTCCACTTAGACTACTGTGACTTAGCGCTAGAGCGCATTCGCACATCTCAAGAAAAGAACCTGACAAGATATTGGAAAATATTTGTGACACATATTACAGATAAAGTTAAAATCAGCAGGCGCAGGGCTCACGCCTGTACCCGCATTGGAGGCGCGAAAGTGGGCGGATCACGAGGATCAGGAGCAAATCAAAAGAACGAGAGAATATCCGACGGCACATGAGATGAAACCTTGTCTCTTACATAAAATACAAAAAAAAAAATTAGCTATGGAGAAGGTGCGTGCCGAGTCCCAGCTAATCAGAAGCTACAACACACACGGAGGAGTTGGAGTGAGCGAGATTTGGCGCCAGCTGCACTCATCTGCACGGAGCAGACTCGATCTCAAACGAAACGAAAAAGGCGCCGCGGTGGCTCAGCCTGTAATCCAGCCTTGGGAGGGCCGAGACGGGCGGATCAACGAGGTCAGGAGATCGGAGACCATCCTGGCTAACAAGTGAAAGCCTCGTCTCTAGCTAAAAATAAGCGCACAAAAAACTAGCCAGGGAGCGAGCGTGGCGGGTGTCTGTAGTACCGCAGCTACTCGGGGGCTGAGGCACGAATGGCGTAACCGGGAGGCCGAGCTTGCAGTGAGCTTGAGATCGCAGCCACTGCACTCAGCCGGGCGACAGAGTGAGAGCTCCGTCTCAAAAAAACAAAAAAAAAAAAGAAAGAAAGAAAGAAAAAAAAAAGCCAGGCATAGTAGCTCATACCTATAATCCTAGCACTTTGGGAGGCTGAGGCAGGAGGATCACTTGAGGCCAGGAGCTCAAGACCAGCCTGGGCAACACCACAAGACCCCATCTCAAGAAGAAAAACAACTAGCCAGGTGCAGTGGTGTACACCTGTAGTCCTAGCTACTAGAGAGGCTGAAGCAGGAGGACAGCTTGAGCCCAGGAGTTTGAGGCAACAATGAGCAATGATCATACCACTGCACCTCAGCTTGGGCAACAGAGTGAGACCTTGTCTCTTAAAAAACAAAACAAAACAAAAAAACATTATAACAAAAGCTACAGCAAATTGATACTGGAAGGCCAGAAGGAGAGTTGTGAGGGAAGGGAGGAAACAGACAAGTAACATTAACGCACAGAAAGGGAAATGCTATATTACTCATCATATGCTGTGTTTGTTTATTCAACACTTATTTCTCATTTACAATGTGCCAGACACTGGAACAGATGTTGGATGTACCATGGGAAATAAGACAGACTTAATACTTATCACCAGGAAGCTTAGCTTAGAAACAGAAACAGACATTTAGACAAATAGTTATACAACTGAAAATAACTAAGATTAATGCTAGGAAGAAATTCAGGCTGACATGAGAACATATAATTTAAAGCCATATCTAATCTGGAGAGTCAGGAAAATCATTACTGATTAAGGATATTCAAATTGAGACAGGGGACAAAGAGAAGATGGCTGGAAAGGGGTGAATATTTCAGAATGTTTGATAGGGGGAAGAATTTGCAATGCTGAAAAAAATAAAAAGAAGACTTACACAAGAGAAAGCTAGAAAGGACCAGGACCACCTTTGGGGAGACTTTGTATAACTTTGTTCTACAAGCAATGGGGAAGACATTCATTAGAGCATAAACAAAAGAATAACATGATTTACCCATTTGTTTATTTCTTTTTTATGTTTGCATTTTTTGAAAGAAAATAATCACTCCAGACGTACTAGGGAACTGGATTAGAAAGGAGCAACTGTAGATATGAGAAAGAAAGAGGTTATTTCTCAACACCTGAAGAGGTTATAACAGTAGGGTTCTGAACAGGTTGGTGATAGTAAAAAATGAAGAAAAAGACCCAGTTCAATGGCTCACACTTGTAGTCCCCAGCACTTCAGGGATTTAGGAGGTTGAGGCAAGAGGATGGTTTGAGCCCAAGGATAAGGAATACTGGAGAAAGCTAACAATGCAGTTTTGGGATGGCTGGTGGGTTAGTCGTGGGGGACACACAAGAAGGGAAGATAATAAATTCAGTTTTTGATATGTTCATGCTAAGATGCTAAAGCAATCAGGTAGAAACACCTTAGTAGTAAACTAGAAACATGGGGCTAGGACTTAGAAGATTCACCCTAGAAAGGTAAATGTAGGCATTGTCTACACAGAGACAGTAACCGAATCAAAGGAAATAGATAAGATTATCCATGGAAATTCAGTAGCATAAGAGGGGAAAGGTCTAGGATTAAGTCCTAAGTAACTAGTATTTAAATTTAAAGGTACTACAGATTCTACAAAGATGACTATGAAGGATAGCTGAGATGACAAAAGTCAAGGCTGTGGTGGTGGGGAGAAGGTTCAAAAAGTACTGAGAGATCAACACTATTTAATATGTTGAAAAGTCAAGATGAGATTTGGAAGATATAAGGATTTTCATTAAAATGGGGGAGTCCTGAGGGTGTGTAAATATTGATGGAAAGAAGCCAGTAGAAAAAAGGATAAAACCAGACAAAAGTAACTGCTAACCTCAGGTTCCTAAACCAGTGTTTTTTGGTGGGAAGGGAGAGGGAAAGGATCAGAGAAAAGGTCCAAAAGCCCGAGTGGAAGAACCAGACAGGGTGACGGGAACCATTCGCAGTAAAACACGAAGGAAGGAAAAGATTCACATCTACATCTAAAATTAAAGTGTTTCTACATCTGATAAAGAAGTTAAAATATCAAATTGAATGAGAGAAAAAATAAAAAAAAACTAAAAAAAGAAATCAAAATACTTCATACTGATGGCTTTTTTCCCCTTTGAAATAGGAAACAAGATTTTCTACTGAGAGTAAATGGGGAGAAAAGTCAGAAATTTAAGAAAAACCAAAACTGAAATAGCCATTGCAAAGTAGGAAAAGGAGTGGACTAGAGAAATGCACCATGAATCCTATGTAGTGCTGAGGACCTGTGACCTTGACTTTAGAGAAGTATCAGCCTGTCTGATGCCTGACTCTCCTCCAGCACAAAAAAGATTATGCTAACTGGAAGAAAACAGAAAAGTCAATGGACCAGAAACTCCAATAAGGTCAAGGAAGAATTGAACTGGGAGTAACAGACACAGACCACAGACCACTAGAGAAACAAGAAAAAGGTTATGGCCAGAGTAAGATATTTCAAATAACAATTTTACAAGTGGAACAGTTATGGGTACAGTAAGGTCCAGGGTGTAAATGAGGTGGGAATAAGGAGCTGAGAAGGTATTAGACAACGAAAAAGTCAAGGGATCCACTTACCTGTCTGCCTCCATTAGTTTAATGAGTTGCTGAATAGGAAATGCAACTGTCATTTCCATATGCCTGATACATGCCTGCTATGTGGTCAATAAATATTTGATGCATAAATGAATGAACTGATACAACAATTTGAGTTTCAGATTTTTCCTTAATATAGAAAATCCTGCAGTAAGTAGATTCATGAATATAATTATTTTTTTTGAGACAGAGTCTCGCTTTGTCACCCAGGTTGGAGTGCAGTGCTGCAATTTTGGCTCATTGTAACCTCTGCCTCCTGGGTTCAAGCAATTCTCCTGCCTCAGCCTCTGAGTAGCTGGGACTACAGGTGCCTGCCACCACACCTGGCTAATTTTTATATTTTTAGTAGAGACAGGGTTTCACTGTGTTGGCCAGGCTGATCTCAAACTCCTGACCTCAAGTAATCCGCCTGTCTTGGCCTCCCAAAGTGCTGGGATTACAGGCATGAGCTACCATGCCCAGCCTCATGAATATAACTTCTTAAAAATTATTTTAAATTATTTCTTTAGGAAATAAGCTCATTCTAGTAATAAGATTCTGAGTCAAAGGAAACTGTCCAACATGTTTTCATCATAAATATAACAACAGTTCACTGCTATTTCATTATGACAGAAATACACAAAACCTCTTACTTTCAAAATGAACTATTCCATCAATCTGGTCAATAAATCCATTCATACGTCCTTCTGTTATCATTTGAGATGCAATCTTTTCCGCCTATTGGGGGAAAAAAAAACTCTGAAACTTTATCATATCTTTTAGTTATTCACATATGATAAGAGAACTGAAAGCTTCTGGTTTAACTACCATCACTAAACTTTAGATATATGTTAATCTGCCACTAGAAGAGTAAATCCTGTAAATCTGGCTATTTCCCAATTCTTGCTCTGCATAAGCCATTATTTTAAGTTAACTGGGATCTGTTTTTCTTGTGAGATTTTGGACAAGAATATAACTTCATCATTTTCTCTTCTGCTCAAAAGCGAACTATCAATTTTTCTTCTTACTGGGATCCACATCTCAAAAAAACCCAAACAAACTACTTTTTCTTATTTTATTTCAATTTCCACAGTATTTGCTACCCCAGAAACTCTTTAAAAATTGAAAGGTAGATGGTGAAATTCCAATATAAATTGAAAGGGTTTAAAAGACAATTAAAAGAAAGCAAAAAGTCTGCTACCTAACTCCTGAAGACATACTTAATGTTTACTATGCACAAGCAAACTGGATTGTGACCTGGTCACTTATTAATTTTGACCATCTTCACAATCAATCCTATCAGTCCTGAATAGACTATGACTAGCATTTATTGTTAAAAATATATTCACCTCCAACAGTCTCAGCAAGAGATCATACCTTAAAGCCTCAAGAAGAAAGTCTCTTTTAATGGTAACTTAAACCTTGACTCCCAAATTGTTCTTCCTTTACTGTGTATTGAATGTATACAAGTAAAAGAATTGTAAGAAAATTCTAATTAAAAGTTCATTGCCAGGCCAGACACAATGGCTCATGCCTGTAATCCCAGCACTTTGGGAGGCCGAGGTAGGAGGATCACTTGGGACCAGGAGTTCAAGACTAGCCTGGGCAACACAGCAAAACCCTGTTAATTAAAAAAAAAAAAAAAAAAAAGGGCAGGGCGTGGTGACTCACACTTGTAATCTCAGCACTTTGGGAGGCTGAGGCTGGTAGATCACAAAGTCAGGAATCCGAGATCAGCCTGGCCAACACAGTGAAACCCCATCTCTACTAAAAATACAAAAATTAGCTAGGCGTGGTGGTGTAATCTCAGCTACTCAGGAGGCTTAGGTAAGAGAATTGCCTGAACCTGGGAGGCAGAGGTTGCAGTGAACCAAGATTACACCACTACACTCCAGCCTGGGCAACAGAGCTAGAGTCTGTCTTGGGGGAAAACAAACAAACAAAAACTAATTAGCCAGGCGTGGTGATGAGTAATTGTAGTACCAGCTACTTGGGAGTCTGAGGCAGGAAGATTGCTTGAACCCACGAGTCTGAAGCAGCAGTAAGCTATGATAGTGCCACTGCACTCCAGCCTGAGTGACAGAGCAAGAGCCTGTCTCTAAAAACAAAAACAAAAAAAAAACAAATAGACAAAAAATGTCACTGCCAGAGAAAAGAGGATGTGATAACTGCATGACTTTAAGGTTTACAAATTAGCTAAAAGTAAGGTTGATTGCTTAATTTTATTTAAAATCAAGAGAATATTTTGTAAATGATACCTGCAATACTCTCTAAATGTCATTGGTACTTTGTTGGAATTTATATATAGTCAACCAAAACCTAAAACAAACAATAAAATTACATTCCCTAGTAAGTCAGTCAACTTCTTAAGTTAAATCCAAGCATAGAAGCTACAACAGAATAGCCTGGAGCATTACCATATCATTCTCTCAAAAAGATGAAATATTTAAACTCTGAGTCAATCTAGGGCACAAAAAAGTAAGGCATGTATCAAAATCTTAGTCAGAAGTCAAAAACCACTATAAAGCAGATTTAAACAGACACCAAACAAAGACATTCTCAGAAAATGGGTGTCATAACCTGAAACTCCTGAAAGATTTCTATTCTAGGTCACTTGATCACAAAACACAATTTAAAACACCAAAAACATTAAGAGAATTCCACTAAACACACTAGGCCTATTTTAACTTCTAAAGAATTTATTTACATTTACTTGTGACTTTTAGGTGTAATTCTGTTGTTGTTTCCAACATTTATCTTGTTGGAAGATAACAAATGTTTCCAACATGTATTTTCTTGTTGTTTCCAACATTTTATTTTCTCATTATTTTAATAGTTTCACCTCTTAACTGTTTTTAAAATGTCTTGGAATCAAGAAGATACCTTAGCTGCAGGGATCTCTAAAAGAGCTCCAAGTTCTTCGAAGGTAATATTATTATATAATTTGCTTGCAGACAACAAATTGTGTTCAATAACAGCTCTGTCCAAGATGCTGGAACCTTAAATAAGACAGTTACAAGTTTGAAATTAGTTTTATACTCTAAAAAGATGCATCATTTTTTCTGAAAATTTCCAGGCATGTAATAACTCTGATCAAATTTAATTTCTCTGATCAAAATTTTAAAAGTAGCCAATATACGATGTAGTTTCATTAATGTACAATTAAATAAACATAACACTTAGCAAATGAATGATTGGCAAGTAATTATTAAGTAAATAGATCTAACACTTTGGATTTGGAATCTTGCTTCATTAGGCTATCAAATTCATTAACTTTTTTTTTTGAGACAGAATTTCATTCTGTTGCCCAGACTGGAGTGCAGTGGCACAATCTCTGCTCACTGCAACCTCTGTCTCCCAGGTTCAAGCAATTCTCATGCCTAAATCTCCTGAGTAGCTAGGACTACAGGTGTGTACCACCACATCTGGCTAATTTTTTGTATTTTTAGTAGGGACGAGGTTTCGTCATGTTGGCCAGGCAGGTCTCACCTGGCCTCAAGTGATGCTCCCACCTGGGCCTCCCAATGTGCTGTGATTACAGGCATGAGCTATGGCGCCTCGCCCATTAACTTTTCTTTCTACAAGCATAAACTTTTACTAGCAAGCAGCAGCACAACTATCATGCAACCTGTTCTGCAAGCTTCATTAAGTGATCTCTATTCTTGTGGGCACTCCACGAGCATCAAACCAAGGCAAATGTGAGAAATATCCAGATCCAGACCTAGGACCAGGCTAACCTTCCTGAGAGATCAGGCATAGAATCCTCTTTTCAGTGAGGTCGTACAGTATCTGATAATGTTCTGGACCCAAGGTCCTACTTTGAATGTTATTAGACCACTGGGCTCACCCCATGCTTACATATTTCTGCTGAACATTTAACTACTGTAATGAATGCAAGAGACAAAATATACTTGGAGACTTCCAGGGAAGTATTCTGAGAACCCCTGTTTCTTACAGTGCCTCACCTTCTCCTTTTCCAGAATTCCACCCACGATCTGCTAGTTTTTCACTTAACTCCTATTTCCCAGTCTACCGTGCTGGTTCCTCCTTCTTTTCCTTCTCTCAAATATTAGAGGGCTGAATTTTGCACCTTCTTCCCTTTTTATCCTACCATCAAAATGCTGATAATGATCAGACACATATCTGTAATCTAAATCTCCCTTTTGAATTCAGACTTACACAGCCAACTACCTAAATACCCAATCAATTAATTTTATAAATATCTCAAATTTAATACGTCCAAAAAAGCAGGCAGGTGCAGTGGCTTACCCCTATAATCCCAGCACTTTGGGAAGCCAAGACGGGAGGACTGCTCAAGCCCAGGAGTTCAAGACCAGCCTGGGCAACATGGAGACACCCTGTCTCTACAAAAAAATTTAAAAATTAGCAGGGTGTGGAGGCACATGCCTAAGCTTCTGGGGAGGTGGAGGTAGGTGAAAGGATCATTTGAGCCCAAGAGGTTGAGGCTGCAGTGAGCTATGGCATCATGTCAGCCCCAGCCTGGGCAAAAGAGTGAGACCCTGTCTCAAAAAGTGAAAAAAAAAAAGGACTGCTTAGCCAGGCACAGTGGCTCATGTCTGTAAACCCAGTGCTTTGGAAGGCTGAGGTGGGAGAACTGCTTGAGGCCAGGGGTTCAAGACTAGCCTAGGCAATATAGTGAGACCCTAACTCTACAAAAAATTAAAACATTAACCGGGTATGGTGGTGTGCACCTGCAGTCCCAGTTACTTTGTTCCAGGCTGCAGTGAGCCATGATTGCCCCAGTGCACTCTAACTGGACAACATAGCACGACTATAACTAACAAAAGAAAAAAGAAAAACTTCTCTCCTCAGTCTATTCCTCTCCCAGTCTATCCCATGTCAAAAACTAGTACAGCAGGCAGAGGGGAGGCAAGAATAAGGAGTTATTGTTTATTGGTACAGAGTTTTAGCTTGGGAAAATTTAAAAGTTCTGGAGATGGATGTCAGTGATGGTTGCACAACAATGTGAAAGTACTTAATGCCACAGAACTGCACATGTTAAAATGGTGATTTTTATGTTATATATATTTTATCACATTTTTTTTTAACAAGGTCGTACACTGTCACTGAAACTGGAGTGCCATGGGGCAATCACGGCTCACTGTAACCTTGACCTCCTGGGCTCAACCAATCCTCCCACCTCAGCCTCCCAAGTAGCTAGAACCAGAGGCATGTACCACCATCCCTAGCTGTTTTTCTTTATATTTTGTAGAGATAAGGCCTCACTATGTTGCACAGGTTGGTCTGAAACTCCCAGGCTCAAGTGATCCTCCCGCCTTAGCCTCCCAAAGTGCTGGGATTACAGGCATGAGCCACCATGCCCAGTCATAATATATATATTTTTAAGCAGTACAGTAGTATACCCAGTTAAAAGGACTGTATCACTGGGCACCGTGGCTCATGCCTGTAATCTCATCACTTTGGGAGGCTGAGGTGGGCGAATCACCTGAGGTCGGGAGTTCGAGATCAGCCTGAGCAACATGGAGAAACTCCGTCTCTACTAAAATTACAAAATTAGCCAGGTGTGGTGGCGCATGCCTGTAATCCCAGCTACTCGGGAGGCCGAGGTAGGAGAATCACTAGAACCCGGGAGGCAGAGGTTGTGGTAAACCAAGATTGCGCCATTGCACTCCAGCCAGGGCAACAAGAGTAAAACTCTCTCTCAAAAAAAATAAAATAAAAAATAGGCCAGGCGTGGTGGCTCACGCCTGTAATCCCAGCACTTTGTGAGGCCAAGGTGGGTGGATCATGAGGTCAGGAGATTGAGACCATCCTGGCTAACATGGTGAAACCCTGTCTCTACTAAAAATATAAAAAATTAGACGGGCACGGTGGCAGGTGCCTGTAGTCCCAGCTACTCAGGAGGCTGAGGCAGGAGAATGGTATGAATCCAGGAGGCGGAGCTTGCAGTGAGCCAAGATTACGCCACCTGGCCACTGCACTACTCTAGCCTGGGCGACAGAGCAAGACTCTTATCTCAAAAGAAAATTTTAAAAAAAATTTTTTAATCTAAAAAATAAAAATAAAATAATTCCTTTTTTATGAGGAAGTGTTATATAGAATTATTATTAAAAGACAGCAAGATGCTTCTAATTTAACATGATGTTCACTAGTCTGTACCTAAACATTGACTACTATATACACGTAAGCCATGATCATTACCATCAGCTGTAGTTGCTTTTTGGTGAGGCATCAGCATGGCGGCAAATTCTTGAAGCTGATTTCCTCTGATGATCCTATCTAGGTACATTTTCTCTAGGATCCCATAGGCAGCAAGTTGCTGGCACCTTTCATCCTTAAAAAGAGTAGCTAGCATCCGAGAACGCTGCTGTCCTAAGAGAAATAAATGAGCATCAAATTTCACGATGTTATTTTCACAATGTTTCTTTAGGAAAAAAAAAAAATCTATCTTATGACCTCATTTTTATCTACTAAATATACAGCCAGTACTCATTATTCATGGTAATCATGGTCTGCAGTCACTGACGACACTGAATTATCAAGCACTAAACTGCTGCTCCTATGGGAATAAAGGTTAGGTTCCTGTGAGCATCTGGTCACAACATTTTCATCAACGAATTAATCTGTAACCTTGTTTTATGTGTGTTTCTGTTTAGAGACATCCTATTTAATATATATATTGTTGATTCATTAACATTGAACTCACGGCCAACACTATAAATCACACCTAAATGAAGCTATCTAACACACGTATTTTCTCCATAGGGCACTTAAGACCACCCCCTAGACAGCACTTCAGCACTATGGCTGGGTGCCATTATAAACAGCAAAATCACTGAAAACAGAACAAAAGTGTGAAAAACATGATCTTAGACCATAAAAAGGCTATTTGTGTACAGTATAAAAGTAAAAAAATAAGCAGGGAATCTACATGTTCAACCTCAGGTGGAAACATGTCAGGACATTCAAATGTTTTGCCACCCTGCACATATCTGCAAATGACAGTGGAAGTGCTGCAAGTATTGACTTTGGGGTTATAAATAAATTTTAGCAAGGAGGATAATTCAGAAACATGGAATCCACAGATAAAGAAGAGCAACTATATAGTCATACATGAAGAATTTCGGGCCAAAATGTTACAAGCGGTTGGAAGAACAGGTGATTTCTATTTTCCTTTTCTTATTTGTACTTCTACAATAAACATTCATTATTTCATTAATAAAAAACTTATGAAAGATGAAAACATCTGATAGGGAGACTTAATATTCATAATTTCAATTTATATTTTCAAGGAACTTTAGTGACAACTAATAACATTAAAAAAATCAAACTCGCAAAAATGATCCTATCAACAACCTTTTTCTTTTTTTTTTTTTTTTTT
>NW_016816276.1:112499-168513 GCF_001698545.2 Rhinopithecus bieti
TTTAAAAAATGAGCCGGGAGAGGTGGCGGGCGCCTGTAGTCCCAGCTACTCGGGAGGCTGAGGCAGGAGAATGGCAGGCTGAGGCAGGAGAATGGCGTAGACCCGGGAGGCGGGGGCTTTGGGTGGGGCGGGAGACGGCCCCCTCCCCCCCCCCTCGGGGGCGCGGGGGAGACTCCGTCTCAAAAAAAAAAAAAAAAAGAATAGAATGAGCAAATCACCATTTTGTAACATACAATGTAATGAATGACCCAAGGAAGGATTATTACTATTATTATTATTATTATTATTTTGAGACGGAGTTTTGCTCTTGTTGCCCTGGCTGGAGTGCAATGCCGCGATCTCGGCTCACTGCAACCTCCGCCTCCCAGGTTGAAGTGATCTTCCTGCCTCAGCCTCCCGAGTAGCTGGGATTACAGGCATGTACCACCACGCCCAGCTAATTTTGTATTTTTAGTTGAAACGAGTTTTCTCCATGTTGGTCAGGCTGGTCTCAAACTCCCAACCTCAGGTGATCCGCCCACCTCGGCCTCCCAAAGTGCTGGGATTACAGGCATGAGCCACCGCCCCCGGCCCCAAGCAGAGATTCTTAATGGATGCTAATTTAATTATGCAAAAGGAAGTAGAGAACAGAATTTTTAATGTCATATAGAAAGCAAAAAGCTTATAGATATGGTTTCAGATTCCACATTGCAACTAACCTGTAAGAAACTATACCATTTGTCAAGTATAGTATCAAAGAATATCCACAATTACCTGAAAATGAGATTAAAATGTGCTTGTCTTTTCCAGCTACACATCTGTGTGACGCTGAATTTTCTTCATATACTTTAACTAAAACAACCTATTCAAACAGAGTGAATGCGGAAGTGCCTATAAGAATTGAGCTGTTTCGGTCAGGCGCGGTGGCTCACACCTGTATTCCCAGCACTTTGGGAGGCCGAGGCGGGCGGATCACAAGGACAGGAGATCAAGACCATCCTGGCTAATATTGTGAAACCCGGTCTCTACTAAAAAATACAAAAAATTAGCCAGGCGCGGTGGCGGGCAGCTATAGTCCCAGCTACTCGGGAGGCTGAGGCAGGAGAATGGCATAAACCCGGGAGGCGGAGCTTGCAGTGAGCCAAGATTGTGCCACTGCACTCCAGCCTGGGCAACAGAGCCAGAATCTGTCTGGAAAAAAAAAATTTTTTTTAATGCAAAACAATTCCATTCCCGGTAACATTTTTTGCTTAGAAAATATAATTGTTTTCATAAAAGTATGTCATTTATGTTTACATGTAAAGGGTCTATTATTGCTACTTTAAAATAAATAAATTATCTTAAATTACTCATTTAATTTCTAATAATCAGTATATAGAATCTACATAAACAAGAGCTTTTGGGTTCTCAATACTTTTTCAGAGCGTAAAGGGGTCCTGACACCAAGAAATTTGAGAACCTAAAGTACTGAAAGAAAACATGGAGGGATTTAAAATGACATATAATTTCAGAGTAGGGAAGACTTTTCTAAGCAAGTCAACAAAACTAAGAAGCCATTAAAGAAAGATTAATAAATGTAATTAAGTAAACATTAAAAGGTTCTGCATGGGAAAATGTCATAAAGCCAAAAGATGACAAGTTAGGAAAAATTTTAATTTTCCTTTATATCTAAAGAGCTTTTACGAGTCACCAAGAAAGGACAAACAACTCAAAAAATGGCCAATCAACATAAATGTATAATTCACTCAATAAAGAAATACAGATTTTTCAACAATGTTTTAAACATACGAAAAATGCTCAAGAGCTTTTGTAAATACAAATTAAAACTAAAGTGAGATATGGTTTTTCATCTACCGGATCAGAAAAGATAAAAGAATGTGGTAATATCTGTGTAAGAAATCAGGTGCTCATGAATATTTTTGTTTGGAGTGTAATAGTACAGGGCAATGTGTAACATCTATCAAAAATTCAAAAGTATGTACCTTTGGATCCAGAAAGTTAACCTATACATATACTCATACATGTGCATAATCACTATAGTTTTGTGATTGACTAAATGAATTATGATAAAGCCAGACAACAGAAAATCAAAAAGAATGAGTTATATGTACTGACATGTAAAGATCACAATGATGTACACAATTACAATAAAAAGGTAAGTTGCAAAAGCGTGTATATGCTACCATTTGTATTGAAAGAAATGTAAAAAACCAGTAAAAGTTCTTTAGAAAAAGAAGCAGTACCATGTTCATGTACTGCCTTTTCAGTAACAAAAAATAAAATAAATAAGATTACTAGTCTATAAAGAATAAAATGGGATGGGTGTGGTGGCTCACACCTGTAATCTCAGCACTTTGGGAAGCCAAAGCAGGTGGATCACGTGAGCCCAGGAGCTCAAGACCAGACTGGCAACATGGAGAAACCCCATCTCTAGAAAAATACAAAAAATTTAGCCAGGCATGGTGGTGTGCACCTGTAGTCCCAGCTACTTGGGAGGCTGAGGTGGGAGGATCGCTTGAGCCCGGGAGGTTGAGGCTGTAGTGAGTACTGATTGCGCCACTGCACTCCAGCCTGGGTGATAGAATGATTTAAGAAAAGCTATGGTTTAGAATTAGCATTTCCTCTTAACGCCCATTCTACTTCATAAGTGATTTACATGCTATAATTCAGTAAAAAGAACAAACAATATTTGTTAAATGTATTGAAGAAAAGGATGTCAGGTCTAAAACTGAGGCTTGAAGGTTAAAAAAAAAAATCAAAAGCAGTGTATTAATTATCATTTCATCAATCTACAGATTTTATTTTGTTTCACTCTGCATAATTCTCACTTAAGTTGATATCCACTTCTTTAGTGAAATTTTAGAACTTCACATTATCTCTTTTAACTATTCTTTTTTTTTTTTTTTTTTTTTTTTGAGACGGAGTCTTGTTCTGTCACCCATGGTGAAGCGCAGGGGCGCAATCTCAGCTCACTGCAAGCTCTACCTTCTGGATTCACGCCATTCTCCTGCCTCAGTCTCCTGAGTAGCTGGGACTACAGGCGCCTGCCACCATGCCCGGCTAATTTTTTGTATTTTTAGTAGAAATGGGGTTTCACTGTGTTAGCCAGGCTGTTCTCAATCTCCTGACCTCGTGATCCGTCACAGGCGTGAGCCACCACGCCCAACCCTCTTTTAACTATTCTTAACACATATGTATAATAGACTGATATGAGCATATTAAATTATTTTAACAAATCATTTTATTTCTGTTTTCGTTTAAACACTTAAACTACATTTACCATAATTGTATTACGAAGACATCCCTTTGAAGAATAGTTCCTTGCTAAATTTTCCAACAGTAACCAACCTAAAGTTATTAAGCAAAGATAACTGTTCATTTAAGTATAAATTATTATATGTTTACCTGCTGATGCTAAGATCGTACAGTGCAAAGCATGTTTTAAGGCCTCTAGTCTTTCACTTTCGTGGACTATTGTCTTGTAAGACAGTTCATTGTACCTTTGTGCAGCTTCAATGAATTTTCTTCTATAATCAAGAACACGTGCATAGCATACCTACAGAGGGAAAATGTTTCAATTAGGGGACAAATTAAAAAGCGAGAGTTAAAAAAAAAAAAAAACAGAGAAACAATTTCTAATATTTAAGAGCATCTATCAGATGTTCTGGAATATCTTAATATGTCACAATTCTCCAATACAAAATTAATTCCAAATCAACTTATCTGTTACCTTATAATGTATCTGTAATTGTTCATTGGTTGATTCATTCTGAAGCAACGATGCTCTATTTATGTAAGCCTCCGCCTGGACTGGATCATCATCCTCCAGATATAGCCTAGCAATCTTCAAGTAAGTCTCCAGTTTATAATCTACATTGTACTGTCTAGGATGTAACAGAAAAACACATAATGACTCAATATTTTGTCAAGAAAATTTTAGTAATAATAGAAGATATGTTGTTTCTTCCTCATATATATTCTGGTACCATAAGGTAATCAAACTTTTACTGCATTATACAAAACTAAAAGTTTTATTGAATTTTATTATCATTAATCACATTATATCTTAGCTGCTTTTAATCCTCAATCTCATAAGCTAAAAGCTAAAGAACAACTTCCCAGTTTAGGGGTATATCATATATGACTAGTGGGACAACCTTCCTAGAAAATAATTGGGAAATATGCTCTCCAACCATCCTTTGAATCCTTTAAAATGCATATACCCTTAACCCACCATACATTTACCTTTAGAAAATAAATCCTAAGGCCAGGCGTGGCAGTTCATGCCTGTATTTCCAACACACTGGGAGGCCTAGGTGGGTGGATCACCTGATGTCAGGAGTTCGAGACCACCCTGACCAACATGGTAAAACCCTGTCTCTACTAAAAATACAAAAAATTAGCCGGGCATGGTTGGCACACACTTGTAATCCCAGCTACTCGGAAGGCTAAGACAGGAGAATTGCTTTAACTCAGGAGGCAGAGGTTGCAGTGAGCCAAGATCGTGACATTGCACTCCAGCCTGGGTGACAGAGTAAGACTTAGTCTCAAAAAAAAAAAAAAAAAAAAAAAAGAAAAGAAATCCTAAAAAGATAGTCAGGGATGTGCACACATATGCATATAAAAGGATATTAATTTGTAAAATTATTTATAAATATCTATGCTAGGAAAAAAAATGGAAATCACCCATTATGATATTATTGATGATCAAGTTGTAGTGCATAAAAAAGGTAGAATACAAGGCTGGGCATGGTGGCACACCTATAGTCCCAGCACTTTGGGAGCCTGAGGCAGGCAGATCATGAGGTCAGGAGTTCAAGACAAGCCTGACCAACATGGTGAAACCCCGTCTCTACTAAAACACAAAAATTAGCTGGGCATGGTGGCACACATCTGCAGTCCCAGCTACACAGGAGGCTGAGGCAGGAGAATAGCTTGAACCCGGGAGGCGGAGGTTGCAGTGAGCCGAGATCATGCCACTGCACTCCAGCCTGGGCAACAGAGCAAGACTCCATCTCAAAAAAAAGAAAGGTAGAATACTGTATAATTATAATCTAGTCACTATGTATTTTTCCTAAGTGAAAAAACTGGATAAAACAGTATGTAAAACACTATTAAAATGTATTTCTATACACATATATCAAGATAGTAATAGCAATTATCTGTGGGTAGTAAGATTATAGGTGGTTTTCATTTTCTTCTTCATCTCAGTGGTCACATTTTATGCCAGGAATGTATAACTAAAGACCTCACATAATTCAAAACTCACATGAAACAAGATTAATCCTAACAGAAAAATTAATCCTATTTACCTGCAAGAGTGGTGCTACCATATGGCAAGAACACAGAGTTTATAATTCACTTGGCCCTAGATTTGAAAATAATTCTATACTTTATTGCTTTGGGGGGGATGGAGAATGGGAGGAGAAATTTATGCAAATTTAATTTTTTGCATATATTAATATTCTGTACTTTTTTCCATTCACAATTCAAATATACATTGCTTGCCACGTACAGCACTATATTCTTGAATTTTCCAATTTTTTGCTAAGTGTAACTATTACATCAATTACTTTAATAATCAGAATGAATCATTTTTTGAAAGAAAAAGTTCCCATTTATCCAAAGTCTACTTTAACTTGTTTAGAAAACCAATGACACTTTTATCTCTTTGGTTTACTCACAGATAAGGATAATGCTACAGTACTACTAAAATGACAGTTATGACCACTGCAAAAAACAATATCTAATTTTATATTTATTTCAGCTACCACTGAAAAGAAATCAATTGCCCTGTGCTAGGGAGAAAATGCTAGGTAAAGAATAAGACGAATGCTATCAAGAAAGCCCAGGTTTTTCAAACTACCAAATTATCAAGGGACCTTGAAATGCAAAATTCAACATCTACATACGAAGGCTTTTTTACAAACTGGTTGCTTTTTTACAAACTGGTTGCTTTTTCAAGGAGCATCATTGCCTAGTAATTTCATAAATAATGCACAAAAGGCAAGATGTCTGAAGCAGTGTCTGCCTCACTATTGCAAATATTAATGAAGAACAAAAAAGAATCCCTCCTTCACCTGGTAAAGGAGTAGAAAGGCAGATGAAGACATTTTTAAGTCCTTCACAGTTGGTACCGTTTTATACTTGCCAACTTGAAGAGGAAGTGTTTTCAATACAATAACCAGTAGTCTCACACCTTTCATCCTCATACAATATACTTAGGAGAAATGTTTCACACAGAAGTATAAATTTTAAAAAATACATACATCAAGAGGTAAGATTGGCTGAATAAGAGTTATAAACCATCTTTTTTTTTTTTTTTTTTTTTGAGACAGAGTCTCACCCGTCACCCAGGCTGGAGTGCAGTGACGAGATGTCGGCTCACTGCAACCTCCACCTCCTGGGTTCAAGTGATTCTTGTGCTTCAGCCTCCCTAGTAGCTGGAATTACAGGAACACACCACCACACTTGGCTAATTTTTGTATTTTTAGTAGAAACAAGGTTTCATCATGTTGGCCAGGCTGGTCTCAAGCTCCCGACCTCAGGTTATCTGCCGACCCTGGCTTCCCAAAGTGCTGGGATTACAGGCATGAGCTACCATGCCTTGCCATCTTAATTTTTTAAAACTGTTTTTCTACCTCATTTTCTCTAGTATCTCAAACCCAACAATCCTTGAACCCACTGTGCCCTCCAAACCACTTATCCCTTACATGTCACTGCCTTTCCCCATAAAGGCCTCACTTTCCTCTTCACCTAGCCTAATTCCTATGGTCACTCATTGTACTCACTTGTAATCATTGAATTGCATAGGCATTCATCTCCCTTGTCCCTCTCTTGCTGTCATACTTGTTGGGCAAAAATCGTAACTGTGGTTAAACCTAATTGTTCGCTCACTCCTTTCCTGCACTCATATAGCTGAAATGTGATGGGAAAAAGCAGCAAATCAAATTTTTTTTTTAGATGGGGTCTCAGTGTGTTGCCCAGTCTGGGCTCAAATTTCTGGGCTCAAGGGATCCTCCCACCTCTGCCGGGACTGAGGCTTGTAGCTGGGACTATAAGCATGAAGCCACTGTGCCCAGCATGACTGATCTAATTTTAATCATTATGACCTTTAACAAGTCCTTAATGTTGCCAAGTTTACATGCTGAGTCCATTCATTGTCCCACTCTCCTAAGGGTATTACTTCTCACAAGTAAGATACTCCTTATCTTACTTGACCTATCAATGCCATAGCTCATCACCTGCCCCTTGATACATTTTCCTCATTTGGCTTCTAGGACACCACCCTCCACAGTATTCTGATTTCCTTCTTACCTCAAGGGATAATCCTTCTCATTTGCTACATCTTCCCCCAGGCCCTGACCTCTTAACGTAGAAGTGCTCCAGGCCTCAGTATACTCAGTCCTTTGGTCTATCTACATTCCCTCCTTTGGCCATCTCATCCAGTCTAATGGCTTTAAATTCCATCTATATGTCAATGACTCCCAAATATGTATATCTAGCCCAGATATCTCTCCTCATCTCCAGACTAATATATTCAACTCCTTACTACATATTTCTACTTGGATATTATATGTCCAAAATGAAACTCTCAATATTCCCTACAAGCCTATTCTTCCCTACTCCAACTTTCCAACTGCTCAGGCCAAAAATCAGGATTTATCTTGACTTTTTGCACACTCTACATACAAGCCGTTAGGAAATCCTTACTCTACCTTAAAAAACATATCTAGAATACTTCTCACATCCATCTTATCTGTGGTACTGTATAAGCCTTTTTTAAAAAAGACAGGGTCTTGCTTTGTGTCCCAGGTGGGAGTACAGCAGTGCAATCATGGCCCACTGCAGCCTCAAATTACTGGGTTCACACAATCCTCTCGCCTCAGCTTCCCAAGTACCTGGGAGTATAGATGCTTATCACCAGGCCCAGCTAATTTAAAACAAAAAAAAATTTTTTTTGTAGGGATAGGGGGCAGTCTCACTATGTTGTCCAAGTTGGTCTCAAACTCCTGGGCTCAAGCGATCCTCCCGCCTCAGCCTCCCAAGTAGCTAGGACTATAGGCATGTGCCACCATGCCCAGCTTTTTTTGTTTTGTTTTGTTTTGTTTTTTTGGTGGAGATGGGGTCTAGCTATGCTGCCCAAGCCGGTCTTGAACTCCTGGGCTCAAGCAATCTTCTCCCACCTCAGCCTCCCAAAGTGCTTGGACTATAGGCATGAGCCACTGTACCTGGTCTCACAAGCCTCTAAACCAATATCCCTACTTCTATCACTGCTTGCTTACAGTTTATTCTCAATCCAGTAGTGAGACTAACTATTTAAAACAGAAGTCAGATCATTTCACTGTTCTGTTGACAATTCTCCAATGGTTCCCCCTTATTTCACTTAGTGAAAAGTCAAATTCCTTATAATGGCTTATAAAACTCCACATAACCTGGTCCCCAGTACTCTCTGCTCTCATCCCTCATCTCTTGCCCCTTTGCTCACTCTATTCTATCCACACTGGCCTCCTTGCTCTTATTAAGAAAACACTTCACGCTTGCTCCCATCTTAGGGCCTTTGCACTAGCCCTCTCCTCTAAGAGTATCTAGTGATGATATTCGGCCAGGTGCAGTGGCTCAAACACCTGTAATCCCAGCACTTAGAGAGGCTGAGGTAGGCGGATCACTTGAGGTCAGGAGTTTGAGACCAGCCTGGTTAACATGGTGAAACCCCATCTCTAGTAAAAATATAAAAATTAGCCACGTGTGGTGGTGCGTGTCTGTAATCCCAGCTACTTGGAAGGCTGAGGCAGGAGAATCGCTTGAACCAAGGAGGCAGAGGTTGCGGTGAGCCAAGATCATGCCATTGCACTCCAGCCTGGGCAACATAGCAAGACTCCGTCTCAAAAAAAAAAAAGTATCTGGTGATATTCTTTCCTCAGATCACTCATAGCTACTCCCTTACCTCCTTCAAGTCTTTGAGAAAGTGACATCAGGGCCACCCTACTACCCCAATCACCCTATTTAAATATACATACAACCTGTCCCTGCTTTGCCCCCTTACTTTTCTTCACAGCACTTATCACCTTCTAACACACTACAAATTTTTGTATTTGTTTGTTTCCTGTTCTAGAATGTAAGAAAAAATATAAGTGAGCAATTATATACATCCTATATATAGTCATCCAATATCCACTATTTACTATACTTTTGTCCTGTTTCCAAAGGAATTCCCACCAACACTTGGGCTGCATTTCTCCAATCTTCTTCTTTCTCATATATAGATGCAAGATGCTGTCTTATGGAAGCAACCTGGAATAACAGGTATACATGTCAAATCATTTCAACTGACATTAGTAACTAATTAAAATAAGTAGGAAAATTATTCTAAAGTGGCAATTCAACATACTAAGCTGCCAAATAAATAGTAAAAGTTTATCGAGACCACCCAAGTTTTCCTATGAATTTTACATTTACAGAATATCAAAGTAGTGAACTGAAGCAACACATTTCTGCAATGTGGATTATGGCAAAATACTGTAGTTTAAATGTTAAATTTAGCTGGTATGTTCCTGCATACACGATGCTGGAGTTTTCCTGTTTTCAGCTGAAATACCAATTTTACTGATTTTAAAAAATTGTCTAGAGAGCAATATTTGGTTCAGAAAATCAAGTTTTACTTTATAAGCAAATGTCAGTTGGAGTTGTAACATCCTAATATTTACTTGATTTTGCATCATAAAATGCTGTTTGGCACAAAGTTTTGTCAAAAATGAAATTGGATGATTATCTCTTTTAAGAATTTAATAATACCAGATTCTCAAAATAACTGCTCAAGTTAAAAAACCACTGCTCTAGATTTTTACCTGCTCCTCAAATGAAATGACTCTAGGCTGGATCTTTTCCAAGGTGAAGTGATAGATTTCTTTGGCTGTGCTATCAGGCAAGTTAGGGAGATGTGTGCAAAAATCAGTCAGCAACTGCCGCGAGATCACAAGACTGACATTCTCATTTACCACTTGTTAAAAAAAAAAGATAAGAAAACATGAGATACTGATACAGTGTCATTAAACAATCAACCTTTACGTAAAATTAATACTAACAACAATCTATATTAGTGCAGCCTTCAATGCATTATTCAAGGATTTCCATACCCCTATCATTTTATATTACATCATGAGTTTTCCTTATGCTGAAATACTTGATTACACAATGACTACACAAAAACAGTAGATATAGGCCGGGTGCAGTGGTTCACGCCTATAATCCCAGCACTTTGGGAGGCTGAGGCGGGTGGATCACGACGTCAGGAGTTCGAGACCAGCCCGACCACCATGGTGAAACCCTGTCTCTACTAAAGATACAAAAAGAAAAATTAGTCAGGCGTGGTGGCGGGCACCTGTAGTCCCAGCTACTCAGGAGGCTAAAGCAGGAGAATCACTTGAACCTGGGAGGCGGCGGTTGCAGTGAGCCGAGATCGCAGCACCATAGTCCAGCCTGGGCGACAGAGCTAGATTCTGTCTCAAAATAAATAAATTATTTAATTAATTAAAAAAAAATTTAAAACAGCAAAAATAACATAACTTTTCTAAGAAACATAAATAATTGAAAAAAGTTTTAAAAGTTGATAATTTTATCTTATTTTCTACAAAGTGAAGGCACAAAACACCTATACTTTTATTTATGTGCTTATATCACACTTTGTTCCAAAAGGAGTTAAAAAACAGTAAAATAATTTTCATGAAATTTAAATAAAGTGCTGACAGTACAGTTATTGCCACTTATACTTTCCCAATAAAGACAATAAATAAGAACTTCAGTGAGCACTAGATGTACTGACATTATTTATAAACATTTACGAGGTATTATTTTATGTGATTAAGCTCTGGAGCCACACTGCTTCTACCACTACTGATTATACGGCTTCAGACAAGAAACTTAACTTGTCTGTGCTTCTGTTTCCTTATCTGTAACACCTATTTCATAAGGTTATTATGAAGCTTAAATGCAATAATATACACAAAGTACTTTAAACAATACCTGGTAGATAGCACTCAACAAATGTTACTATTGTAACTATTACTATCATTTTTAATGCATCATCCTTCTGAACCATTGCTTATTCAAGTCTTAAAGCAGCAGTTACTAGGAAAATAAGTGATTCAAAAACTGTTCAGTTGATGTAAATGATTTTAACAGTAGACTGCTTTTCTTGGTGGTTTACTGGTTCAAAGCTTATACAAAGATCAAAGTATGTATGTATGTATATGTTTTTTCATTGTTTTTTTGAGACCGTCTTACTGCTGCCCAGGCTGGAGTACAGTGATGCAACCTCCGCTCACTTCAGTCTCGACCACTGGGGCTCAGGCAGTCTTCCCACCTCAGCCTTCCAAGTAGCTGGGACTACAGGCATGTACCATCATGCCAGGCTAACTTTTGTACTTTTTTGTAGAGACGAGATTTCTCCACATTGTCCAGGCTGGTTTTGAACTCCTGAGCTCAAGTGATCCCTTGGCTGGGTGCCATGACTCATACCCGTAATCTCAAAAAAAAGTGCTGGGATTACAGGCATGAGCCACCATGCCCAGCCAAGATCGAAGTTTATAAAAAGCACTATTCGTCTGCTACTACAGTGCAATGTTCTCAACAAACCACTCCTAACAGTGTTTTCAAAACCATTGCTGGTTTATCTCACACTGGAGGCCATGATTTTTTAGGTCTGTAACCTTTTAAGTTTTAAGGCAGTAACTTTTTAAGGCAGTATTTTTTTAAGGCAGTTGTAATTAATTAGCTTATCACATATTAATTGGAATTCATTATTGGGTAATACTGGATGTGACTGAGAAAACAGTTTCATTACAAGCGTCATTAGGCATTTAAGTTACCATACAAGCTGGTATTACTCAGGGAAATACAAGCAAGTAAGAGTAGTGTATCAGAAAACCTCGTTTCTGATCTGGGCTCTGCCAGCTAAATTTCCTTGAAAAAAAGTTACTTAATCCTGAGACTTGTCTTACAATATATTACACAGGGATACCTGTACCTATATGGTCTAGTCAAAGGGTTATTAGAAGGAGCCTATGTGACGGGTAATGAGTGTGAAAACACACTGTAAAGCACTATGAGATATCATTAATGATGTGAACTCACTATAAAATTTCCAGCCTGAATTTTGAGTAATTTTCAAGAACACTGTATATGTTTGAAGTCAGGTAGTGTGGAAAAGTTTCTGGAAGAATGAAAATTTCTAGTTCTCAATTCAACAAACATAAACATTAATAACAGCTAATTCTTACATAGCATTTATTATATGCCAGGTCCTATTCTAAGCACTTGACTATGTGTATTAACTCATTTAATGTCCCAATAATTCTACAGAGAATTTTACTGTACTACAGTAATGTACTACAGAGTACATTTTAAAGAGGAAAAGGAGGCACAGAGAGGTTAAATAATTGACCCAAGATTATACAGCTTATAAAATAGCATACCAGAATTTGAACCCAAACTATTCTCTTCACTATTACGCTGTATTGTCCCTCATCAGCTATTATAATAACAATAACCATACAAAATTTTAATTGGGATTGTAATTTTGAAGATAATTCACTGAAAATTAATCAAGTTGTAAACAGTTTAAATTCTAAAATCAATCTGAATGCATATTCTAAAATCATATCAAATTGATAATTTGATATAAAACAAGGTTTGAGAAAACTTTAAAGTCCTAGCTCAGTAACACAAGGCAAGCATGAAATTTCCATTTCACTTACTTGCTTCCACAAAAGCTTTCAAAGCTTCTAGTTGTTCTGCTCCAGATAACTGAATGGCTTTTTCCAGGATCTGACGATACCTACAACAATACCAAATGAATGTAATGTTCTGAGGGTACTATATTTTTTAATGCAAACTTTGATTTGTATTTATTCATTTCTACTTACCCTGGTTTCTTTCATAGTACTATAGTTTGTGGTTTTCTGTATATCACAGATTTTTTTTAAAAGTTTCTAGTCTATCACAAGAAATATTAAATCTGTAATTATATAAGGTGCCACTTCATCTAGTTTTCAGTATAGTATACCAGAATTTTTTAAGTTTTCAAGTTCATCACAAGAAAGAGTGAATCTATAATTCTGTTACTGAATCTAAGGTGTCACTTTTCTTGAAGGTTTTATTTTGAATTTAAACTACAAAGTCAATTTCTTTTCAAATGCCTTAAAAGATAAGCTATATTTCCTCCAACTGTGTAATAAACAGACACACAAAAACATTATTTGAGGTGACCCGGAATCTTTTCCTCTTACAGACCTAATGTATGTAGGCTCACCAGCAATAGGATAATGTTGACCAGGCAATGAAACCAAACATTAGAGACTGAATGTCTTAGTCTGTACAAAATAAACTTCACCAAGTCAAACGCACTGATAGAATACCATTTACGCTGTCAGACAGGACCTATTTATTCTTTATTTGCATTCAGATCTAATAACTATTCTACCTAATATCTGTGACCACACAAGCTCCACGAGGACAGGAATTTTTGTGTTTTGTTCTCTGCTGTGTAGACAATTATCTCAAACAATTCTTGGCACATCATAAACACTCAAATATTCAACAGTATTAGTAATGTTTTATTTCTTAATGAGGGGTTAGTATATGAGTGTTATACTATTCTTTTGTTGTTTCGTTGTTGCTGTTTTTGAAGACGGAGTCTCGCTCTGTTACCCAGGCTGGAGTGCAATGGTGCAATCTTGGCTCACTGCTACCTCCACCTCCCAGGTTCAAGCGATTCTCCTGCCTCAGCCTCCTGAGTAGCTGGGATTACAGGCGCGTGCCACCACGCCCAGCTAACTCATTTTTGTAATTTTAGTAAAAACAGGGTTTCACCATGTTGGTCAGGCTGCTCTGGAACTCCTGACCTCATGATCCGCCCACCTTGGCCTCCCAAAGTGCTGGGATTACAGGCCTGAGCCACCGTGCCAGGCCTATACTATTCTTTATCTCTTTTGTCTTAATCTTTTTTTTTTTTTTTGAGATGGAATCTTGCTGTGTCACCCAGGCTGGAGTGCAGTGGCACGATCTCGGCTCACTGCAACCTCCGCCTCCCAGGTTCAAGCAATTCTCCTGCCTCAGCCTCCGGAGTAGCGAGGACTACAGGTATGCACCACCAGGTGTGGCTAATTTTTGTATTTTTAGTGGACATGGGGGTTTCCCCATGTTGGCCAGGCTGGTCTCGAACTCCTGACCTCAGGTGATCTGCCCACCTCGGGCTCCCACAGTGCTGGGATTACAGGCGTGAGCCACCACACCCAGCCAATTGTACTATTTTTTAAACGCAGTAAATACATTTTACAAAGCTAATAGCATTGCAATTATTCAGAAGGTCATCCAGAATAGTTACGAAATAAATATACAAAAATAGAGCCTGAACTCATTCAGATTTATGACTTTCATTTTGTAGGGCACACCCTCAAGCTATCACTCAGCATTACTGACTCAACTCATACAAAATTCTCACAACCTTGGTTACCTGATTTCTCAAAACCACAATGAATCGAAGTGACTTTAAGAAAGCAGATATACTGATAGAAAAGATAGCAAATTCCAAAAGAAGAAATAAATTATTCTAAGAAAGGAAATATTAAGTTTTTAAAAAATTATATTTTCAATATTGCTAAGTTTGAGGGTCCTTAAAAGATAAATTACTTTATGGCCCTGGGCATGCTTTCAGATAAGTCATACATTCAATGGTTTGCTATCTTTTATTTTTTTCATATTTAATTAAATCAAGGGTTATGGCTAAGATCTTTTACATTTTATCCTCACAGATTATTTTATACTAACAATATTAGATTCAAAGATAACAGTGTCTCACTTACATAAATTTGCTAATTAACCTAAGTTGTTTTGTGGTTGTTATGGTTTTGTGGGGTTTTTTTTGTTGTTTTTTTTTGTTTGTTTGTTTTTTGAGACAGGGTCTCACTCTGTCTCCCAGGCTAGAGTGCAGTGACATGATCATAGCTCACTCAAACCTCCAATTCCTGGGCTCAAACAATCCTCCTGCCTCTGCCTCCCAAGTAGCTAGGACTACAGGCATGTGCCACCACTCCTGGTTAACTGTTCTTTTCTTTTTGTAGAGATGGGGTCTCACTACATTGCCCAAACTGGTCTCCATCTTCTGGACTCAAGCATTCCTCCCAACTCGGCCTCCCCAAGTGCTAGGATTACAGGCTTGAGCCACTGTGCCCAGCCTAACCTAAGTTTTAACATATAGTTTCATAATCAATCAACTAATCTGTATTGGGAATAGGAAGAAAAAATGAAAACAAACCAACCTAAAAAGTGATCAAAGTTTTACACTCATCAAATTATATAACTTATAGAGGCCTTAGAAATTGCCTACATAAATTCCCAGCTTTATAGATTAATAAATTGAGGGCCAGTCGCAGTGGCTCATGCCTGTAATCCTAGCACTTTGGGAGGCCAAGGCAGGTAAATCACTTGAGTCCAGGAGTTCAAGACCAGCCTGGGCAATGTGGTGAAACCCCATCTCTACAAAAAAAAAAAAAAAAAAGAAATACAAAAACTGGCCAGGCGTGGTGGCTCATGCCTGTAATCCCAGCACTTTGGGAGGCCAAAGCAGGCAGATGTCTTGAACTCAGGAGTTTGAGACTAGCCTGAGCAACATAGTAAAACCTCATCTCTACCAAAAATACAAAAAATTAGCCAGGCATAGTGGCACACACCTATGGTGCCAGCTACTTGGGAGGCTGAGGTGGGAGGATCGCCTGAGCCCAGAAGGTGGAGGTTGCAGTGAGCTAAGATCTTCCCACTGCAACTCCAACCTGGGCAACAGATTGATATCTCATCTCAAAACAAAATTTTAAAATAAAAAATAATAATACAAAATTAGCCAGGTGTGGTGGCATGTGCCTGGACAAAGCAAGACCCTATCTCAAAAAAAAAAAAAGTGAGGTACAGCACTGCGGCTGCATGCTCCCTTGCTTCTCTAATATGTAAATTCTAGTATCTAAGAACAGAGATTACGTTTTCACAATAAAAACATAAAATGACTAACAAACCTGTTTTAAACCAGGAACTTAAACAGAAATTTAATATTGCCACACAAAATCATCCCAAAGTGTTAATTAAGTCCTTAGGCATTTTAAGATGCTATATGAGATTCTGCGTATGATACTAAAAAGTTTTTAAATGACCTTAGTCTTTGAAGATCTTATGGCTGAGAAGACAAAGGGAAAGATTAAAAATAAAAAGTTAGGCCGGGTGCGGTGGCTCACGCCTGTAATCCCAGCACTTTGGGAGGCCGAGGTGGGCGGATCATGAGGTCAGGAGATCAAGACCATCCTGGCTACCAGATGGGGTTTAGTGAAACCCCATCTCTACTAAAAATACAAAAAGTTAGCTGGGCGTGGTGGCAGGCGCCTATAGTCCCAGCTACCCGAGAGGCTGAGGCAGGAGAATGGTGTGAACCCGGGATGCGGAGCTTGTAGTGAGCGGAGATCTCGCCTCGCACTCCAGCCTGGGTGACAAAGCAAGACTCCGTCACAAAAAAATAAAAATAAAATAAAAAATAAAATAAAATAAAAAGTTAATACGTTAAGTGTTAAATTACAATATGGCCAGGTGCGGTGGCTCACACCTGTAATCCCAGCACTTTGGGAGGCTAAGGTGGGCAGCAGATCACTTGAGGTCAGGAGTTCGAGACCAGTCTGGCCAACATGGTGAAACCCCATCTCTACTAAAAATACAAAAATTAGCCAGGTGTGGTGGCATGTGTCTGTAATCCCAGCTACTTGGGAAGCTGAGGCATGAGAATCACTTGAACCTGGGAGGCAGAGGTTGTAGTGAGCTGAGATCCCGCTGCTGCACTTCAGCCTGGGCGAGAGAGCGAAAGATTGAGACCATCCTGGCTAACACGGTGAAACCCTGTCTCTACTAAAATGTAAAAAAATTAGCCGGGCGTGGTGGCAGGCGCCTGTAGTCCCAGCTACTCAGGAGGCTGAAGCAGGAGAATGGCATGAACCTAGGAGGCAGAGCTTGCAGTGAACTGAGATCACGCCACTGCACTCCAGCCTGGGTGACAGAGCGAGACTCTTTCTCAAAAAATAAATAAATAAAAAATAAAAAATAAAAAATAAAAGACAGAGTAAGATGCCTAGAGGTTATAGTCAGTGGGCCTGACAGGGATTTCACTGGAGCCTAGAGGAAAAACAGAATGGGGCAGAGGCAACATTTAAAGAGATACAGGCCAAGCAGAGTAGCCCACACCTGTAATCCCAACACTTTTGTAGGCCGAGGCAGGAGAATCCCTTGAGCCCAGGAGTTCGAGACCTGCCTGGGCAACACAGGGAGACCCCCCCCATCTCCACCAAAAAAAAAAAAAAAAAGTTTGTAAATTAGGCATGGTGTCATGTGCCTATAGCCCCAGCTACTCAGGACGCTAAAGCAAGAAGATTGTTTGAGCCAAGCATGTTAAGGCTGCAGTGAGCTGTGATCTCTCTACCGCACTCAAGCCAGGGCAACAGAGACAGGGCAACCCTGTTTCTAAAATAAAATAAAGAGATATAACTGAAGACATCTCAAGACTGATGAAACCATTTAATCCATTGATTCAGGAAACCCAGCGAAGCTTGACCAGGATAAAAAACGGCCACAATAATTTCACTCCCAGTACCCATGTCCCTTTACAGTATAACTTTGTAGCTCTTCATATCAAAAGGTAGAGTTTATTTCCCTACCCCTTGAATCTGGAGTTGACCAACAGAACGTGGTAGAAATGAAGTGCTAGTTCTGAGCCTAGACCTCGAGAGGCCTTGTATGTGTTTGTCTTTTGGAACCCTGCTGCTGTCACATGAACAGGCCCAGGCTAACTTACTGGCTAATGAGATATGTAGCCCAGTCAACTATATTGCCCCAGCCAACAAGCCAGCCAATCCACAGAAGTGGAGTTGCCCACCTGGCCCAGCGGGCAGCTAACTACAGACCCACATGGGAGCCCAGTGGAAGGAACCAAGACCATGTGGAGCAGAAAAGAACCATACAGCTGGGCCCAATCCAAACTACCAACCTACAGAATTACGAGCTAATAAGTGACTGTTGTTTTAAGCCCTAAGTTTTGGGGTTTATTTCACGGCAAAGGGTAACTGACATAGAAAAGTAAAAACAAATCCACAGACGTATCATAATGAAGCTAAACAAAATTAAAGACAAAATCTTAAAAACAGGTAAGTGCTGGCCAGGCGTAGTGGCTCATGCCTGTAATCCCAGCACTTTAGGAGGCCGAGGCAGGCGGATCACAAGGTCAAGAGATTGAGACCATCCTGGCCAACATGGTGAACCCTGTTTCTACTAAAAACACAAAAAAATTAGCCAAGTGTGGTGGCGTGCACCTATAGTCCCAGCTACTTGGGAGGCTGAGGCAAGAGAATTGTTGAACCCGGGAGGCAGAGGTTACAGTGAGCCAAGATCACACCACTGTACTCCAGCCTAGGTGACAAGAATGAAACTCCGTCTCAAAACAAAACAAAACAAACAGAAAAAATAGGTAAGTGCTAATATAATTTTTAGGAGACAGAAATAATTGGATGGGGTTGATCTTTAAAACCTAAGTATTTCAATTTAATAACAGTAGGAAGGCAGGCATTCCAGGCAAAAATAATCACTATCTGAAGTGTCGTCAATTTTTTTTGGTGAAAATAAGGCCAAAAAGGTAGATGTGTTTGTTTAGAGTTAAGGGCTCGTAGGCAAGTAGACATGGACTGTCTTCTAGCTTCACCACTAGCTGTGTGACCTCAGAGCAAGGTATTTCAACTCTGTACTTTGGTTTTCTCTTATTATAATGTAAATAATATCACTTACTCCTACTTGTTAAGGATTTTTAAATGTAAGTAATGTTGGGCTTCGCACAGTAAACTCTACATGTTATCAACTTTCACTCTACAGATGAAAACCACTAAAATGGTTGTGTTTGGGACAACAAATAGAGAATCAGAATCTGAGTTAGAAGGGGCCTTTGAGGTCTATCCTCAATATAGTCTATCCTCCATTGTGGCTCTCCTATTCTAAATCTTTATGTGAGATAATAACGCATAATACGCACAAAAACAGCCTACAAAATGGAGGAAAATGCTTTTCATCTGACTCTTTTNAAAAAAAAAAAAAAATTAAATTACAATAATACAAAACAAAAGTTATGATAAAACTGAACAATATAAGCAATATGACAAATGAAGAGGTAATATATTAACTCAAAAGAGAGTAAGGCCAGGCAAAGTGGCTCACACCTATAATCCCAGCACTTTGGGAGGCCAAGGAAGGCGATCGCTTGAGGCCAGGAGTTCAAGACCAGCCTGGCCAACACGGAGAAACCCCATCTCTACTAAAAATACAAAAATTAGCCAAGTGTGATGGTGCACCCCTATAAGTCCCAGCTACATGGGAGGCTGAGGCAGGAAAATCACTTGAACCTAGGAGGTGGAGGCTGCAGTGAGCCAAGATTACTCCACTGTACTCCAGCCTGTGACAGAGTGAGAGCAAAGCAAAAATGAACAAGATTTGTCAAAGAAGGCTTCATAGATAATAACAGCTTTTTATATGAGTACTCATATACAAAGAGAAACATGACTGATATGGAGAATGTGCAAGTGCCAAATATTTTCTTCCTCAAAAAAATCTGGCCAGGTGCGGTGGCTCACGTGTGTAATCCCAGCACTTTGGGAAGCCGAGGTAGGAAGATCACCTGAGGTCAGGAGTTCGAAACCAGACTGCCTAACATGGTGAAACTGCGTCTCTACTAAAAACACAAAAATTAGCCAGGCGTGGTAGTGCACGCCTGTAGTCCCAGCTACTCAGGAAGATGAGGCAGAAGAATCACTTGAACCCAGGAGATGGAGGTTGCAGTGGAGCCGGAGATTCGGTGCCACTGCCACTCCAGCCTGGGCGGACAGGAGTGAGATTCCGGTCTCAAAAAAAAAAAAAAAAAAAAAAATAGTTTGATGGAGGAAAACTACAGTGTGTCATTACTAGACCGCATTGAACATCGTAGTACTTGGTATCATCACGTGAATTGGAGCATCTCTTTATGTGTGACTGGAACCCAAAGTTCAGTATGTTGATTCCTAGATTTCTTGGCACTTGCAAAGGAATCTGCGAGGTAATGAAAATATACCACAGTCATCATTTAAGATCACAATGAGTTGTAAAGGTAGGTATTAACAGATCTTCCACTTACAGTAATGGTGAACTAAATGACTGGACCAACCCTCCCTCAAAAAAAAAAAAAAAAAAAAAAAAAAAAAGCCAACATGAAAAGCTGAAAGAAATGAAAAAAAAAATTTAATTGCATAAAATCCTAACAAGAAAGGGAAAATGAGGAAAATAAGATAAACCAAATAGTCTGTCTAAAAGCATTTGCTGATGGTGGAAAGACGGCTGAGAGGCAGAGTGGCATTTCTTGTAGGGAGGAGAAGGCGGGCTCGCTGCAAATCTGCTGGAGGCACTGAGAAGCAAGCTGCCATTTCTGGCAGACTAACTGAGCTACACAAATGGGAATGGAAGTTCCATATCTGCCAAAGGAGGAGACACACACTTCGGAAGTAAGGTTACAAATTCTATCCCAAGACCACCCAAGTAAACCAAAAAAATTCTGAAGCCTTGATTCTACACTGTTAGCACTCTCAGGTAATGAAATTTCTCTCTAGAATCAACAAAAGCAACAGACAATCGCAACAACCAAGGACATCAGATACTGACTGGAGTTACCAGAAGGAGCATGATACAATTATGCTTACAATGTTCATGGGGATAAAGACAAGCTTTAAAGTTTCAGCAACAGACCAGGAGTCATAAAAAGTATCACTGGAAAAAAGAACCACCAGAAATTACAGAGCTAAAAAATACAACCCAATTTAGAAACTCAATGGAGTACTTAACAGCAGATTAGACACAGCTGAAGAAGTGATAAACTAGAAGGTAGGTCTGAAGAACTAATCCAGAATAAAGCATTCAAATGGAGGAGACAGGCCGGGGCGCAGTGGCTCACGCTTGTAATCCCAGCACTTTGGGAGGCCAAGATGGGTCATATCAATGAGGTCAGGCGACTTGAGACCATCCTGGCTTAACACGGGTGAACCATCGTCTCTACTAAAAAATGTAAAAAAATTAAGCCGGTTGCGTCTGTGCAGGCCCGTGTCAGTCCAGCTTACTCAGGAGGCTGAAGCTGATGAGAATGGCAATGCCTAGGAGGCAAGCTTGCAGTGAACTGAGATCACGGCCACTGTGCCACTCCAGTCCTGGGTGACAGAGCGACGACTCTTTCTCAAAAATATAATAAATAAAAAAATAAAAAATAAAAAATAAAAGACAAGTAAGATGCTAGAGGTTATTAGTCTGTGGGCCTGACAGGGATTTCACTGGAGCCTAGAGTAAAAACAGAATGGGCAGAGGCACATTTAAAGAAGATAACCAGGCCAAGGCAGAGTAGCCCACACCTTGTAATTCCCAACACTTTTGTAGGCCTGATGGCAGGGAGAATCCTTAGCCCAGAGTTCGGACCTGCCTGGGCAACACAGGGAACCCCCCCATCCTCCACCAAAAAAAAAAAAAAAAGTTTGTTAAATTAAGGTCATGGTTGTCATGTGCCTATACCCAGCTACTCAGGACGCTAAGCTAGAAGATGTTTGAGCCATTAGCATGTTATAGGCTTGCAAGGAGGCTGTGAACTCCTACCGTCATCTCATGCTCAGGGCACCAGGACAGGGTCTAACCCGTTGTCTAAATAAAAATAATAGAGATATAACTGAAGACGATGTCGTCAAGATCTGATTGAAACCATATAATCCATTGATTCCAGGAAACCTACAGCGAAGCTTTGACCAGGATAAAAAACGGCCACATAATTTCACTTCCCAGTACCATGTCCCTTTACAGTATAATTATGTAGCTCTTCGATATTCAAAAAGGTAGAGTTGTATTTCCCTACCCCTTGATCGGAGTTGATGACCCAGACGTTGGTAGAAATGAAGTGCGTAGTTCTGAGCCTAACCTCGAGAGGAGCCTTGTATGTGTTTGTCTTTTGGAAACTGCTGCTGTCACATGAACAGGCCCAGGCTAACTTATGGCTAATGAATATGTGACCCAGTCAACTAATTGCCCGCAGCCAACCAGCAGCCAATCCACAGAAATTGCGAGTTGTCCACCTGGGCCCAAGCGGGCAGCTAACTACAGACCCACATGGGACCCAGTGGAGAACCAACCTGTGGCAGAAAACGAACCATACAGCTGGGCCCAATCCACAACTACCAACCTACAGATTACGAGCTAATAATGACTGTGGTTTAAGCACTAGTTTTGGGTTTATTTCACTGCATAGGGTAACTGACAAGAAAAGTAAAAACAAATTCCACAGATCGTAATCATAATTGAAGCTAACAAAATTAAAAGACAAAATTCTTATAAACAGGTAGTGCATGGCCAGGCTAGTAGGCTCATGCCGTAATCCCTAGCACTCTTAGGAGGACGAGCACGGCGATCACAAGGTAAGAGATTGAGACCATCCTGGGCCTACATGGTGAACCCTGTTTCTACTAAAAAACACAAAAAAAAATTAGCCAAGTGTGGTGGGTGCACCTATAAGTCGCCGCCAGCTACTTGGGAGGCTGAGGCAGAGAATTGTTGAAGCCCGGGAGGCAGAGTTACAGTGAGCCCAAGATCACCACACTGGTACTCCAGCCTAGGTGACAAGAATGAACTCCGTCGTCAAAACAAAACAAAACAAACAGAAAAAATAGGGATAGTGCTAATTAAGTTTTTAGGAGACAGAAATAATTGGGATGGGGTTTGATCTTTAAAACCTAGAGTATTTCAATTAATACAGTAGGTAAGGCAGGCATTTCCAGGCAAAAATAATCACTATCTGAAGTGTCGTCATTTTTTTGGTGAAAATAAGGCCAAAAAGGTAGATGTGTTTTTGTGTTAAGGGCTCGTAGGCAAGAGAACATGGACTGTCTTCTAGCTTCACCACTAGCTGTGTGACCTCAACAAGGTATTTCACTCTGTACTGTTGGTTTTCTCTTATTATAATGTAAAATAATATCACTTTACTCCTACTTGTTAGATTTTTAAATGGTAAGTAATGTTGGGCTTCGACAGTAAACTTCTACATGTTATCAACTTTCACTCTACAGAATGAAAACCACTAAATGGTTGTGCGTTTTGGGACAACAAATAGAGAATCAGAATCATGAGTAGAAGGGGCCCTTTAGGTCTATCCTTCAATATAGTCTATCCTTCCATTGTGGCTCTCCTTATTCTAAATCTTATGTGAGATAATAAACGCATAATCGGCACAAAAACAGCTACAAAATGGGAGGAAATGCTTTCTCTTGACTCTTTTTTTTTTTTTTTTTTTTTTTTTTTTTTTTTTTTTTTTTGAGACGGAGTCTCACTCTGTCGCCGGGGCTGGAGTGCAGTGGCCGGATCTTAGCTCACGCAAGCATCGCCGCCTCCCGGTTCACGCCATTCTCCTGCCTCAGCCTCCTGAGTGGCTGGGATACAGCGGCGCCCCGCCACCTCGCGGCTAGTTTTTTGTATTTTTAGTAGAGACAGGGTTTCACAGTGTTAGCCAGATGGGTCTCGATCTCCTGACCACTCGTGATCCCGCCCGTACTCGGCCTCCCAAAGTGCTGGGATTAACAGGCTGGCCACCGCGCCCGGCCATCTGACTAATTTCTTAGTACAAACTTTAGACAGCTGTGTAATCCGCATTATGCGAAAGCATTTCTAATGGAGTTGTTTTGTTTTGTTTTTGTTTTGTTTTTTTGAGACGGAGTCTCGCTCTGTCGCCCAGGCTAGAGTGCAGTGGCATGATCTCAGCTCACTGCAAGCTCCGCCTCCCGGGTTTAAAACATTCTCCTGCCTCAGCCTCCCGAGTAGCTGGGACTACAGGCACGCACCACCTCGCCTGGGTAGTTTTTTGTATTTTTTAGTAGAGATGGGGTTTCACCGTGTTAGCCAAGATGGTCTCGATCTCCTGACCTCGTGATCCGCCCGTCTCGGCGTCCCAAAGTGCTGGGATTACAGGCTTGAGCCACCGCGGCCGGCTCTAATCGAGTTTTTAACAAGAAAACGAGCATAGTCTGGTAGGTTTAAAATGAGCTTTTTAGAGTAGATGAACCTGGGTTCAAATACAAGCTCTGCCCCTCTGTAGCTATTCATTAATTCAACCACATGTATTGAACAACTGTTGTTACAGATATGCCAATTGCTAGGAACACACAGTATTGATGTTTTAGAAACAATGTACTCCATTATTCTTTAATATGGAATCCTTTGTTTCTCAGCTCCTAAAAAATCCCCAGAAACCTTCATTAAAAGTACATACAAGAAAAAATACATTAAGAAAAAAACCACTGATATATTTCAAGGGTATTTCTCTTAAAACATATAGCTGGTAGAACTCATGTTGTTATAAGGATAAATATCCTGATACTTTCTTGCTCAGATAGGAACTGCAGGCAAGCCCAAGACTTTTCTCAGAAAGCAGCTCTGAAGGAGTTGCTGGCTAACACAGCACTGGCTATCAGTTATCAAGCACATTTATTTCATTTAATCTTCACAACACCATGTGGTAGATTGCTACAGTAATGGCTTCCAATGAATCATGTCTCCCTCTGTCCAGGCTCCTTTGCAATGTAACTTTGCCACTAAAGAGGGAGTAGTAGGCTCCATTTCCCCTCCCCTTGAATCTGGGCTGGTCTTCTGATTTACTTTTACCAGTACTAGAGAATTGATGTGAGACTTCCTAGGCTATCCTTAAGAGGTCTTGTGACTTCCTCTCTTATAGCAACCTAAGAAAGCCCAAGCTAAACTAATGAATGAGAGACTATGTGCAGAGAGAGACAGATCCTGCCGAGAGCAATATATGCATGTGAGTCCAGCCCTAGGTGAGTTGCCAGCTGACTATATCTGCATGAGTGAGCCCAGACAAGACCAGAAAAGCTGTCCAGTCAACCCATAGAATCCTGAGAAATCACAGTTGTCTTACACTGGTAAGTTTTTGGTTACAAAGCAACAGATAACTGAAGTATCCTATAAATACTATTGTTTATCTCCAATTCAGACCTGAAAAAGTAAATACTTAAGTTTCAGAACTCTGCAAATATATGAAAAGCTCTATTTCTTCTGATAACTAATGCACTTATTTTCTTTTACAAAATAAAAGTAAAGGAAGCATGGGGAAAAAATATAAGCTGCTTTTACTTTCATCCATATCTACAAAATTACAAGCAAAAAGGATTGAGCCATGAAGACATATTTATTTCCAACCCATGCAATAAGTGAATATATATTACTGACAGCTTAGTGATAGTAACAACAATCTTGCGGCACTTTCTATACATCAGGTACTGTTCTAGGTGATATAAGTGTGGTAAGTATATATGCACACAGATACTCATCTTGTCCTCAGATAATCTCAGACAAGAATATGTCCTATTATTATCTTCACTCTCCTGAATGGGAAAATGCAGCACAAAGTAGTTACGCCCAAAATATACGGCTGAATTTCCCACTGATAAAAGTAGATTACATTTACCACCAGAGAAAAGGCAGCCTAGCCTACTTAAAACAGTCAGAATTTCGATGACCAGGTTAGAGCAGGTGTATCCCATTAATATACATCAAAGTGATTTCAGCTGTCAGGATATAACCATGAAGATCAACTTGAGAGGCATACTTTATTTACTTATTTATTTATTTATGGAGACGGGGGTCTCACTATGTTGCCCAGGCTAGTCTAGAACTCCTGGCCTCAAGTGATCCTCCCACCTCAGCCTCTCTGCACCCGGCCTAGAGAGGCATACTTTAAGTTTATTACAAAAGATCAGTGCTGTGACATCTACAAAGAGAAAATGAACAATATGTATCTACCTACCTATGCTTAATACTGTTGAACAACTGCTTGCACAACAGGCACGTCACACATTTTAACTTGGAGTGAACCTAAGCATTCTATATGAATTTCGACAAAATTCAGATTCCTGCAAACATCACTACTCTAGACATCCTGATCCGCGATATGAGCACATTCCGCCTATGTGCCTTCAGAGTTGGTGGCGGAGAAAATACCCGAAACACAAGGACCGACAGAAGACAGTCTGAGTGGTCTGGACGACATGACAGCGGCCATACCTCCTCAGTCTCAGCCAGCCCCAAGAAGCCATCTCCCCGAAAAACATAGCATCAAGGCCCCAGAATATACATTTCTCTGAATCAAAAAAAGGAGGAGGAAGGTCCAACGAGAGGCCAGATTCGGTGTGACGCCGGCCAGCGATAGGAAGAGGTACCAGGGAAGGCTACTAAGGCCAGGGTAGCAGTCGTCTCTCAGGCCGCTCTTCCAAAATCCTAAGGGACCAGAGGGATTCTATCAATCACTGAACAAGTTGACAGTCATCCCAAGTCTATGGCCTCGAAGGCCCCTGCACAAGGTCCCCTCCAGCTTTCTGCTTCTCCCAATATTTGCCTCCCTAGCCGACCTCAGGCCCGCCCCCTTGGTCGTCAGGCCGGTTCCTAGCTTCACGCCCAAGAGTCGTGGCCAACCTAAGGAGATTAAGGCTGTGGCTTTTTTTCCCAACTCTGTACTCCCGCGTTGCTGGGAAATACTCACTTGCCAGCCAAATCTTTATGAGAGCCGCTCGAATTCATGAGCTGGGCCAAGTCCTGTCGCACGGCTGCCGCCATCTTTCTCCCAGCTCAGCGGTGGATGCGGGGCCTCTGGCAGCCAAAAAGAAAACGAGTGTGGTCCTCCAGAGTGCAGCCAGAGGGAACCTGAGATGCTACAGAGTAGCGTCTGTGTGGGCCAGAGCGTCGGTGTGGGAGCCTGGGCTAGCTCCGCCCTCAGGGTTGACTGATGCGGAGCTCCACTCCTCAGGTCTGAGGCCTGCCCAGCCCTCTCCTCCAGGCGCTGGCTCTCACGCTCGGACTTTGGATTGGCTGATGAACTCCAGGAGTGAGTCTCTAGTGTAACTCCAATAAGTACCCGGTACATAAAACGACTACGTTTTCGCAAAGTTCCGTGTCTCATGTCTGTGGTTTACCGTCCTCAGGTCTTTCAGGTAGCGCTTAAACTGCCTGTGGTAAAGAACGAGTTTTGTTTCTGATTCACCACAGACGATACTTTTTAGAAATACAATTAAAAAGTCCCCATTCCTCCTCCCACTCCATGCACTTTATAATGGTTGATCAGATATTCCAGTTTGTCCAGTACAAGGCCATTTTCGCTCTGTCGTCCTGGAGTGGTGATTAATAACATCCCCCCTTGCCGCCGGGTGCGGTGGCTCACGCCTGTAATCCCAGCACTTTGGGAGGCCGAGGCGGGTGGATCACGAGGTCAGGAGATCGAGGCCATCCTGGCTAAACACGGTGAAACCCCGTCTCTACTAAAAATACAAAAAAATTATCAGGGCGTAGGTGGTGCACACCTGTAGCCCCAGCTACTCGGGAGGCTGAGGCTGTAGGATGGTGTAAAACCCGGGAGGCGGAACTTGCAGTGAGCCGAGATTGCGCCACTGCGCTCCTGCCTGGACGATAGAGCAAGACTCCATCTCTAAATAAATAAATAAATAAATAAATAAATAAATAAATAAATAAATAAAATAACATCCCCCCTTTCATTCTAGAAACGGTTGCATTTCAATGGAAGATTATATGGTTGCCTGCGTTTATATAATATTCAATACTCATGTATTCTTATGGAATTTCTGCAAATACAAGCAAATATTAATAAATATAAAAATTTACCTCTCCTTTCACAGAAAGTAACACCACATAATTGTTCTGTCTTGATTTTTTTTTTTTTTTTTTTTTGCACTTTTCCTGGTACTATGGTTTGAAATAATTGTCTTCTCCAAAACGCAAGTTGAGGGCTGGGTGCAGTGGCTCACATCTGTAATCCCAGCACTTTGGGAGGCCGAGGCGGACGGATCATCTGAGGTCGGGAGTTCGAGACCAGCCTGAACAACATGGAGAAACCCCGTCTCAACTAAAAATACAAAAATTAGCCAGGCGTGGTGGCACATGCCTGTAATTCCAGTTACTCAGGAGACTGAGGCAGGAGAATCGCTTGAACCTGGGAGGCGAAGGTCGCGTTGAGCCAAGATTGCACCATTGCACTCCAGCCTGGGCAACAAGGGCGAAACTCTGTCTCAAAAAAAAAGAAAAAAGGCAAGACTCTGTCTCAAAAAATAAAAATAAAAATAAAATGAAAAAGAAAACAACAACTCATGTTGAAACTTAATCTTTAATGTGGCAACATTTAGAGGTGGGTCTTAAATAGGTGATTGGATCATGAGGACAAAACCCTGAGGAATTGATCCATTCAATGGATTAATGGGTTATCATGGGAGAGAACATGTGGCTTTATTAGAAGAGGAAAAGACCTGAGCTAGCATGTTAGGAAGGTCACTCCCTTGCCATGTGATACCCTGTGCTGCTTCTGAACTCTAGCAAGTCCTGACCAGCAAGAAGGGTCTCACTAGATGTGGTCCCTTGACCTTAGACTTCTTGGCCTTCATAACTGTAAGATATAAATTCCTTTTCTTTATAAATTACCCAGTTTCAGGTATTCTGGTATAAGCAACAGAAAACAGACTAAGACAGCTGGACATCTTACCAGCTGTCCAGTCTTTAAAATCACTCTTTTTAGAGCTAGAAGATATTACATAGCAAGGGTATGTCTTAGTTTATTTAATCCTTATAGGACACAAGTTATTTTTAATCAATGCTGCGATGAATAACCTTTACATACATTATATATGTACAGGTAGAAAACATTACCAGAAATGAGGCAAAGGATAGACATACAATTTTGGTAGATCCTGCCAAATTGTACTTGATAGGAATGGTATCATTTTGCCTTCCTACCAGAAATATATAGGGGTACAGTTTCCTACAGCCTTGCCTACAAAGTCTGTCAGACTTTTGGATTTTTGCCACCTTGATGTGTGATAAATGGCATATTCCCTCTAACGGGAAAGAGAAAGAGAAGAATACCTAAAGAAGGAATCTCTTTTAAGAATGTGTATTAGTCTGTTCTCAGCCAGGCATGGTGGCTCATGCCTGTAATCCCACCACTTTAGGAGGCCAAGGAAGGCAGATCACCTGAAGTCAGGAGTTCGAGACCAGCCTGGTCAACATGGTGAAACTCTGTCTCTATTAAAAACACAAAAAAATAACCAGGCGTGGTGGCGGGTGCCTGTATTCCCAGCTACTTGGGAGGCTGAGGCAGGAGAATCACTTGAACACAGGAGGCAGAGGCTGCAGTGAACCGAGATCGCGCCACTGCACTCCAGCTGGGTTGCAGAGTGAAACTCCATCTCAAAAAAAAAATAACAAAAGAATGTATATTAGTCTGTTCTCACACTTCTATAAAGAACTCCCTGAGACTGGGTAATTTATAAAGAAAAGAGGTTTAAATGACTCATAGTTCCACAGCCTTACAAGAGGCATGGCTGGGGAAGCCTGAGGAAACTTATAATGGTTGAAGGGTAAAGGGGAAGCAAGTATGTCACCACGTGATGACAGGAGAGAGAGAGAACACAAAGGGGGAGGTGCTACAGACTTTCAAACAACCACATCTCATGAGAACTCACTATCATCAGAACACAAGAGGGAAATCTGCCTCCATGATCCAATCAATCACCTCCTACCAGGTCTCTTCCCCAACAATGGGGATTACAATTCAACATGAGATTTGAGAGGCGGGTACAGAGCCAAACCATATCAGAAAGTAAGGTGGAGATTGCCCACATCAATTCGGATGATGTTCCATTGACAAGAACTTAATCATATGACCACCAATAAGACTAGAAATTTAGTTTCCAGTTGGGCAGCCTTGTGCCCAGAAATAGGAAAGAATGAGTTTAGAGGGACAATCAGCAGTCTCCACTACAGTATGTCCCTCTGACCACCTAAATATCCACATGTCCTCTGATGGTAATTTTAGGTATCAACTTGATTGGATTAAGGAATACCAAGAAAACTAACTGTTACAGCATTATATTAGTGTGTATCTGTGAGGGTGTTTCCAGAGGAAACTGGCATGTGAGTCTGAGTGGACTAAGTGAGGAAGATCTGCCCTCAGTGTAGGCAGGCACCATCCAGTTAGCTGGGCCCAGAGAAAACAAAAACAGAGAAAAGGTAAATTGGTCTCTGTTCTAAAGCTGATAAACACACTTCTTCTCCTGGCCTTGGACTCCAGGACTCATACCAGCAGCACCCTGGGTTCTCAAACCTTCGGACTTGGATTAAGCCATGCTGCCAGCATCCCAGGGTCTCTGACTTGCAGACTGCTTGATGTGGGACTTCTCAGCCCCCACAATCACATATCACATGATCCAATTCCCCTAATAATTCTCCTCTCATATCATACTATATATATATATATCTCCTATTGGTTCTGTCTCTCTGGAGAACCTGAATAATATAGCTTCTTCTCACAGTAGAGCCTACTTCCTCCCTCCCTAAGGAAGAAAGCTCAATTTCCCATTCAATTTCTACATCAGCTAAAAATTCAGGATATCTGGTGATGCAGAAACCTATCACATTGGGATGTGGTGTTTTATAGTCCAGAGATGTATACACTGTAAAACAACTGATGTGTCCTATGCCCATACATCTAATACAAACCAACAGTGGAGCAGAAACAGGCCAATCACAGTTAAAACTCAGACAAAGGAAGAATGGGAAACACAGCAGTTACTGGTCCATAACAATGGCAGAATCATGGGAAGGAAGTATGGATACTCACTGCTCTGATACTGGAATAAGTTCCTTGGTCAGTCCTTGGTTCTGCTGAGAGGATTTCTATTGTTTGTTGTGTTGTGTGGGTGCAAGCTTTACCTTCTGAATACAAGTTAACTGGATGTTGAGTGTATTTCCTTTTTGAGAATGCCTTAGTGCTTGAACACTTGAAGGCTTTTGTAGGCCAGGCTTTTGGGGTGCTTGCTTTTTTTTAACTTAAATAATTCCATTGAGTATTCAATAAGTTCTACGTGCTTCCAGACAGTTTCAGATGCCAGTAACCACACCCAAAGTTATTTCTCAAAGTAGTTAGCAAACTTGCCTTAAATCCTAGCTTCTTTGCTCAACCCATTTTTAATGCCCTCTTTGTTTTTTTTTTTTTTTTTTTGAGATGGAGTCTTGCTCTGCCACCCAGGCTGGAGTGCAGTGGCCGGATCTCAGCTCACTGCAAGCTTTGCCTCCCGGGTTTACGCCATTCTCCTGCCTCAGCCTCCCGAGTAGCTGGGACTACAGGCGCCCGCCTCATCGCCCGGCTAGTTTTTTTTGTATTTTTTAGTAGAGACGGGGTTTCACCGTATTAGCCAGGATGGTCTCGATCTCCTGACCTCGTGATCCGCCCGTCTCGGCCCCCCAAAGTGCTGGGATTACAGGCTTGAGCCACCGCGCCCGGCCTTAATGCCCTCTTTGTAATGGTGGCAGCTGTGAAAAAAATCTGAAACAGTAGGCTTAAACGAGAAGAGAACGCTATCAGTTTGATTTGGCTTTAGCTTATTTTTATTTTCTGTTGTTTTTGTTTGTTTGGTTGGTTGGTTGGTTCGTTGTGTGTGCCAAGAAGTCTTAAAGGGCTATGAAAAATCTCTAAGCCAAGTCTTTTCTTCTGCTATTTCAAGATACATAAGCAGTTGGCTTTTTCAACTTAGTGAGGGTTCAGAATTTCCACTTTATTCCCTTTTTAACTTGACTTCACACTTGACTTGCAACACCTTACCCAAGGCAACAAAAAGCAGCCACATACACAAGCTGGCTCTTTTCAGATACTTGACTAGCTACAATCTGGGGAAGGAGATTTCCTGCCTTCCTAATTGTTGGAGGCAGCAATTTTACTAAATATTTTGACCTAAAAAGGACTTCTCTTTCCAGACTGTTCATTCCCCTTGCCCTAACTCTAACAGAATATTATGTATTTTTAGGTTTTACTTACAGCAGCGAAGAAAAGCAAACCCGGATGGCCCTGGAGGCTTATGCTCTCCTTTTCAATTATTTAGCAAGAGGTTAGCAAGGCACATCTTAATGAATTCAAGGGAACTGCACAAATCCTAGCTCTTCTTTTTTACCATGCAAAATCCTCAATTCTAGCCCAAACTGAATAGAAACTGTCATGTTAACAAAATCCTAGTAATCCTTGCATGTTAAAGTTTGAGACGATCTAGCAGATGTCAACACCATTGGTATTTGTCTTAGTTTGTTTTCTGTTGCTTATAAGAGAATACCTGAAACTGGGTAACTTATAAAGAAAATGAATTTATGTCTTACAGTTATGGAGGCTGAGAAGTCCAAGGTAAAGGGGCCACATCTGATCAGGGCCTCCTTGCTGATGCACAGGACATCGCATGGTGAGGGGGCCAAGCATACTTGCTCTGGTCTCTCTCTCTTCTTATAAAGCCACCATTTCAACTCTCATGGGAATCCCTTAATCCATAAACCCATTAATTCATTAATGGATTAATCCATTCATGAGGGCAGACCCCTTATGATCCAGTCACCTCTTAAAGGTCCACCTCTCAATAATGTCACATTAGGGAATCACTTTCAACATGAGTTTTGAAGGGGATGAACATTCAAACAATAGCATTGTATGAATTACCCTCACGAGCAAGGCCATTTCCTTGGCCAGGAATCTCCTGTTGTTGCAGTCTACTAGATGGTCTCTACCTTCTCACAACTTCCCTACAAAGATAAAAAAGTTATCCAGAAGCCTCTTTCCTGACACATATTCTACTTTACGTCTACTGTGCCCAGCCCAAATACGCCTCACTATTGAAGGGAAAAGAGCACAAGTGGTTGTCCATACGGTACTGTACTGTTTTCTGCATGTGAATCCTTCCTCTATAGTTACTCCATGTGTTGCTAGTGCTGTGTGACCGTTGGTTTTAGAGTCATCTGGTGTTTCCTGCCTAGATCTAGAATTGGTCATTTCTCCAAGAAGCCTTTTTCCTTTTAGTGGGGATGATAGTTATAAATAACAGTCCAAGTGCTAAGGAGACTCATTGCTACGATATCAGTCATTTGGAGACCTTTTTGTAGGACAGAACTAGGAAATATGTACATATTTTAAGGGTGAAATGATTCATGAGGGCATACTGATAATTCCAACTTAGGTTGTTTTACTTAACCTCTTCTGTATTACATCTGTATCACCTTATTTCCACACCCAGAATCCTGGTTCACAGCACATAAGGAATATTCCATAATTACTCATTTTATTCATCCACATTATACACACAACAGCCTCAGAATAACAATACTTATACTACCATCCCCAATATGATTACTGATAACAGTTAAATATTTTCCCACATTTCCTATTATAATAGCCATATTGTAAGCACATATAACCATTACAAGCTATATTGTCTCCCTTTTTTTATTTTTTGAGATAGGGTCTCACTCTGTTGTCCCAACTGGAGTTCAGTGCCATGATCTCAGGTCACTGTAGCCTTGATCACCTGGGGTCAAGTGATCCTTCCACCTCAGCCTCCCGAGTAGCTGTGACTGCAGGCACGCCTCACCCATCACCATGACTGGTTAATGTTTCAACTTTTTGTAGAGACAGGGTTTCACCACGTTGCTGGTCTCAAACTCCTGAGTTCAAGCAATCCACCTGCCTTTCTTCCCCAAATGCTGGGATTACAGGTGTGAGCCATGGAACCTGGCCTTATTTTCTTCCTTTTAATCATCATGTATTCTTTTCATTTTTTTTTTTTTTTTTTTTTGAGACAGAGTCTCACTGTGTCTCCAGGCTGGAGTGCAGTGGCGTGATCTCGGCTCACTGCAACCTCCACCTCTCAGGTTCAAGCAATTCTCCTGCCTCAGCCTCCCTAGTAGCTGGGACTACACTACAGGCTCCTGTCACCACACCCAGCTAATTTTTTGTATTTTTAGTAGAGATGAGGTTTCACCATGTTGGCCAGAATGGTCTCGATCTTGACCTCATGATCTGCCCGCCTTGACCTCCCAAAATGCTGGGATTACAGGCGTGAGCCACCGCGCCCAGCTAATCTTCATGTATTCTTAGATCAATAAGCACTACATATTGAATGTTCACCATCAGCTCTTTTATTGATATATCGCTAGTCTTTGGTTTTCTGTTAAAGAAGGCAGTTCTTTAATAGGTTGTTCAGACAGGACTCAGAATCCATATTCTTGCATATTCTTGAATATTGGTAACATCTTGTGCCTTTTATGTTTGTATCAGTCTTGTTGGATATAATAAACTTTGATTCACTTTTCTTAAGAACTTTAAGTGTGGTACTTCATTTTATTTTTGGCATAAAGCATTACTAAGAAATATCTGATGAGAGTCTAATTTTCTATCTCTGTATTTTTTAAGAGACAGGGTCTTACTCTGTCACCCAGGCATTACCCCATTAATGTATTAATCCATTAATGAGGACAGACACCTCATGATCTCAGTTACCTCTTAAAGGTCCACCTCTCAATAATGTCACATTGGGGATTAAGTTTCTTTCTTTCTTTTTTTTTTTTTTTTTTTTNATTAAGAAATATTCATGAATAAACATGGTGTCCTTCCTTTTTTTTTTTTAACTTTATTAATATTAAAAATTTTTTAAATTAAAAATAAAAAGTCAGGGAAGGGTAGGAGGGGGTGAGGGATAGAAGACTACAAATAGGGTGCAGTGTATACTGCTCGGGTGATGGGTGCACCAAAATCTCACAAATCACCACTAAAGGGCTTACTCATGTAACCAAATACCACCTGTACCCCAATAACATGGAAAAATTAAAATTAAAAATAATTTTTTGTCTCACTCTGTCGCCCAGGCTGGAGTGCAGTGGCTTGATCTCAGCTCACTGCAAGCTCCGCCTCCCGGGTTCACGCCATTCTCCTGCCTCAGCCTCCCGAGTAGCTGGGACTACAGGCGCCCGCCACCACGCCTTGGCTAATTTTTTTATATTTTTAGTAGTTACGGGGTTTCACTGTGTTAGCCGGGATGGTCTCGATCTGCTGACCTCGTGATCCACCCGTCTCGGCCCCCCAAAGTGCTGGGATTACAGGCATGAGCCACCGCACCCAGCCTAAGTTTCAATATGAGTTTTGGAGGGGATAAACATTCAAATAATAGTATTATATGAGTGCAGTGGCATGATCATAGTCACTGCAGCCTTGAACTTCTGGGCTCAAGCAGTCCTCCCACCTCAGCCTTCCAAGTAGCTGGGACTGCAGGCATGCTGGCCACTACATCCAGCTAATTCTTTAAATTTCTTGTAAGGGTAGGGTCTTGTTTTGTTGCCCAGGCTGGCCTTGAACGCTTGGCCTCAAGCAGTTCTCCCACTTCAGTCCCCCAAAGCTCTGGGATTACAGTCATGAGCTACTGCACTCAATTTTCTTTCTCTTATAAGTTACTTACTCTTTTTGCTTAGATGCCTCAAGATTTTTTTATCATGCCTGTAATCCCAGCACTTTGGGAGGCTGAGGCAGGCAGATTGCTTGATTTCAGGAGGTTGAGACCAGCCTGGGCAATGTGGCAAGACTCTATCTCTACAAAAAAATACAAAAATTAGCCAGGCATGGTGGCATGCACCTGTAGTCCCAGCTACTCAGGAGGCTGAGGTGGGAGGATGGCTTGAGCATAGGAGGTTGAGGCTGCAGTGAGCTGTGATCATGCCACTGCAGTCCAGCTTGGGCAACAGAGTGAGACCCTGTCTCTAAAAATAAAAAACAAAGATGTTGGGACTATCCAACAGGGAATTTAAGATAATTATGATACTGTGTTAAAGTTTCAATAAAAAATGTAGGCCAGGCACGGTGGCTCACACCAGTAATTCCAGCACTTTGGGAGGCCAAGGCAGGTGAATTACTTGAGCTCAGGAGTTTGAGACCAACCTGGGAAACATGGCAAAACCCCATCTCTACAAAAAGTACACACATACACACAAAAAATTTAGTCAGTGTAGTGGCATGTGCGTGTAGTCCCAGCTACTTGGAAGGCTGAGGTGAGAGGACCCTCTTAGCCCAGAAAGTTTGAGGATGCAATGAGCCATGATTGTGCCACTGTACTCCAGCCTGGGCAACAGAGTGAGACCTTCTCTCAATAAAAAAAAAAAAGAAAAAAAAAGGAAAATGTATACAACATGAATGAACAGATGAGGAATTAAAACAGATGGTAGAAATGAAAAGAAAATGTTAAAAAGAAATACTAAAAATACAAAGACGTGTCAACAGAGACAAAGAATGTTTTCAATGTGCTCATGAGTAGACTCAGCACAGCCAAAGAAAGAATCAGGGAATTTAAAGAAGGTCAATAGAAAGAGCCCAAACTAAAAAAACTAAACTTCAAAAAAAGAAAAGTGGGAGCAGGTAGAGAAGGGAGAGTGCTGTGGTTTGGATGTTTGACTCCTTCAAACTTCATGTTGAAATTTGATCTCCATGGCTGAAGGCGGGGCCTAATGGCAACAGATCCTTCATGACTGGGGTGGTGTTGTCCTCATGGTAATGAGTGAGTTCTTGCTCTAGTAGTTCCCATTAGAGCTGGTTGTTAAAAAGAACCTGGCACCTCCCTGCTTCAGTCTCTTGTGTCTCCTCTTGCCGTGTGATCTCTGCACATGCTGACTTCCCTCCCCTTTCTTCCATGTGTGGAAGCAGCCTGAAGCCCTCACCAGGAGCAGATGCTGGTTCCATGCTTCTTATACAATCTGCAGAACTGTGAGCTAAATAAGCCTTTTTTCCTTATGAATTACCCAGCCTTGGGTATTTCTTTCTTTTTTTTTTTTTTGAGATGGAGTCTCACTCTGTCACCCAGGCTAGAGTGCAGTGGTGCAATCTCAGCTCACTGCAAGCTCCACCTCCCAGGTTCACGCCATTCTCCTGCCTCAGCCTCCCAAGTAGCTGGGACTCCAGGCACCCACCACCATGCCCGGCTAATTTTTTGTGTTTTTAGTAGAGATGGGGTTTCACTGTGTTAGCCAGGATGGTCTCGATCTCCTGACTTCGTGATCTGCCCGCCTTGGCCTCTCAAAGTGCTGGGATTACAGGCAGGAGCCACCACACCTGGCTGGGTATTTCTTTATAGCAACACTAAGACAGACTAAGAAAGAAAGTATCTCCAAGAGCCGTGGAACAAAATGATTCAACATACGTATAATTGGAATCCAAGAAGGAAAAGAGAGGAAAAATGATGCAGAAAAAAAGATTTGAAGAGACAGTAGCAAAGAATTATCCAAAAACATTTTTTTGAGATGGAGTCTCACTCTGTCGCCCAGGCTGGAGTGCAGTGGCACACTCTCAGCTCACTGCAAGCTCCGCCTCCCAGGTTCAAGGGATTCTCTTGCCTCAGCCTCCTGAGTAGCTGGATTACAGGTGCCCGCCACCACGCCCATCTAATTTTTGTATTTTCAGTAGAGATGGGGTTTCACCATGTTGGCCAGGCTGGTCTCAGACTCCTGACCTCAAGTGATCTGCCCATCTCAGCCTCCCAAATTGCTGGGATTACAGGCATGAGTCACTGTGTCCAGCCAAAAAGAAAATCTTAAAGGCAGCCAGAAAAAAAAAAAAAAAAAAGGCACATTACTTACAGAGGAATTACAACAGACTTCTGGTCACAAATTACAACAGACTTCTGGTCACAAATTATACACCTCAGAAGGTAATGGAGTGACATGCTAGCAGTGGAAGGGAAAGCTTCTGGACCTTACATTCTGATGGTTCTCCCTTGAAATGTCCCTTCCATTTGGGGATTATTCACTTAAGCATTATTGCCCCCATAAGCAGAAACTAATGGCCATGGTTCTCTCATAACATTCTGACACACATGTGGACATTAACTCTTCCTTTAATTTACCTGAGCAGCAGTGAATAACAGTTTATTAGTCCATTTTCATACGGCTATAAAGAACTGCCTGAAACTGGGTTATTTATTTATTTATTTATTTTTAAATTTTACTTTAAGTTCTGGGATACATGTGCTGACCGTGCAGGTTAGTTACATAGGTATACATGTGCCATGGTGGTTTGCTGCACCTATCAACCCGTCATCTATGTTTAAGCATGCATTAGGTATTTCTTCTAATGCTATCCCTCCCCTTGCCCCCCATCCCCTGACAGGCCCCGGTATGTGATATTCCCCTCCCTATGTCCATGTGTTTTCATTGTTCAACTCCCACTATGAGTGAGAACATGCAGTGTTTGGTTTTCTGTTCCTGTGTTAGTTTGCTGAGAATGATGGTTTCCAGCTTCATCCATGTCCCTGCAAAGGACATGAACTCATTCTTTTTTATGATTACATAGTATTCCATGGTGTAAATGTGCCACATTTTATTTATCCAGTCTATTACTGATGGGCATTTGGGTTGGTTCCAAGTCTTTGCTATTGTAAATAGTGCTGCAATAAACACATGTGTACATGTGTCTTTATAGTAGAATGATTTATAATCCTGTGGGTATATACCTAGTAATGGGATTGCTGGGTCAAATGGTATTTCTGGTTCTAGATCCTTGAGGAATCACCACACTGTCTTCCACAATGGTTGAACTAATTTACACTCCCACCAACAATGTAAAAGCATTCCTCTTTCTCTGCATCCTCACCAGCATCTGTTGTTTCCAGACTTTTTAATGATTGCCATTCTAACTGGCGTGAGATGGTATCTCATTGTGGTTTTCATTTTCTCTAATGACTGAGACTGGGTAATTTATAAAGGAAAGAGGTTTCATTTATTCAGTTCAGCATGACTAGGGAGGCCTCAGGAAAATTACAATCATGGCAAAAAGCAAAGGGGAAGCAAAGCACCTACTTTACAAGGCGGCAGCAAGGAGAAGTGCAGAGCAAAGGGGGAAGAGCCTCTTATGAAACCATCAGATCTCGTGAGAACTCACTCACTGTTATCAGAACAGCATGGGGGAGCTGCTCCCATGATGCAGTTACCTCCCACCTGGTCTCTCCCTTGACATGTGGGGATTATGGGGATTATGGGGATTACAATTCAAGATGAGATTTGGGTGGGGACACAAAGCCTAATCATATCAAGCAGGATCATTCAGCAGTGGTTAAGATTTTCCTCAGGGTTAGGGAAAGCAAAAGGAAATTACACACATATGATGTGGCTGACCCAATGCTGGCAATGGCCTTTCCTCACCTCCCAGGTGAATCATGACGGTTTACGGCAGAGACTGCAAACATTTTCTATAAAAGGCCAAATAAAAAATGTAGACTTTAGGCCACATGTGGTCTCTGTGGCTGCTGCTTCTTTTTCTTCTACAGTCCTTTCAAAGTGTAAAATCAAAACCAAAATGTTTTAGCTTACGGGCTGGACAAAATCTAACATTTTATTTAGGCCACATATGGTCTCTTTAGTGCTGCAACAGCTGCAGCAGTTGCTGCTATTGCTTTTCCTCTATAATTCTTTAAAAATGTAAAACATACGTTCTTAGCTTGCAGTCTGGACAAAAATAGGCAATGAACTGGATTTGGCCTGTGGGCCTTCCTTTGCTGACCCCTGCTCTAGGCCTTTTTTTTTTTTTTTTTTTGGCTACTGAATGGTTTGAGAACACATATATGGTCCAGGTTTGACCAGCACATCATGATGGAGAACCTTCTGGGGAGCAGGTTTAACTTGCTTGTAGAAAGAAGCACATGGGATGAATACTCTTCCTCTGAGGCTGATACCTGTGTATTGTGTGTAGTATTTTTTCTTTCTTTCTTTCTTTTTGAGACAGTTTGCTTTGTTTCCCAGGCTGGAGTGCAGTGGCACAATCTGGGCTCACTGCAACCTCCCTCCCCAGTTCAAGCAATTCTCGTGCCTCAGCCTCCTGAGTAGCTGGGATTACAGGTGACCGTCACCATGTCCTGTTGATTTTTTGCATTTTAGTAGAGATGGGGTTTCACCATGTTGCCCAGGCTGGTCTCAAACTCTTGAGCTCAGGCAATCTGCCTGTCTCGGCCTCCCAAAGTGCTAGGCATAAGCCAACGCACCTGGCTGTATATAGTATTTCTATGTATGATACTAGATGACAATCATGAGAAAGCAAGCCTAAGAACGAAGGGTAAACCTTGAGGATGGTGGCATCCAAAGGAAGTCAATGTCTTTGATGACATCTTTTCTCTGTAAAACTATCTCAGAAAAGCCTATTTCTATGCTATTCATTTTATGAGATATAAAGTATAAGCTACTGAAAGCAGCTTAGTTACTATAGTTAGTAAGTTACAATTGTGTAGCAGAGAGTTCTGTGGGTAGCTTTGTGAGTTCCAGGCCCCAGAATTTTTACACTAGAGGAGCAAAGAGCAGCAGTTTGATTGGATAAGAAAATTAACGCTATATAAGCATAGCAGTTTACTTAAGACCAGTTACTTTTCTATGTCAAAGAAAAGGGTGTTTTCTTGGAGAGTTTAAGATGTTGGGCCAGGTGCGGTGGCTCAAGCCTGTAATCCCAGCACTTTGGGAGGCCGAGGTGGGCGGATCATGAGGTCAGGTGATCGAGACCATCCTGGCTAACACGGTGAAACCCCGTCTCTACTAAAAATACTAAAATTAGCCAAAAGTGGTGGCGCGTGCCTGTAGTCCCAGCTACTCAGGAGGCTGAGGCAGAAGAATTGCTTGAATCTGGGAGGTGGAGGTTGCAGTGAGCTGAGATCACGCCATTGCCCTCCAGCCTGGGCAACAGAGCGAGACTCCGTCTCAAAAAAAAAAAAAGATGTTAACATATTCTAATCCTCTCCTATCATGCAACACACCCAAGGGTCTTTATAGTTATCTTTTGTAGTTTGGATCATCGCTCGCCAATCTTTATTTCCTCTCTGTGCTAGAATGATATATCTACACATTTTGCATGTACTCTTGCAATACCTTTCAATAGAATAGAAAGAATATATTTTTTCCACCTCATTGATGTTGGGCTTTGGACATGGGACTTGTTTTGGTCAATGTAATGTGGACCAAAGTTACAGTGCGCCAGTTGGTTGGGGATAGGGTAGACTTAAAAAGGACATCATGGGCAAGGTTCGGTGGCTCATGCCTGTAATCCCAGCACTTTGGGAGGATGAGGCAGCAAGTGGATTGCTTGAGGACAGGCCTTCAAGACCAGCCTGGCCAAAAGGGTGAAACTCTGTCTCTACAAAAAATAAAAAATTAGCCGGGCATGGTGGTGCACACCTATAGTCCCAGCAACTTGGTAGGCTGAGGCAGGAGAATCGCTTGAATCCAGGAGGCAGAGATTGCAGTGAGCTGAGACTGTACCACTGCACTCCAGCCTGGGTGACAGAGCAAGACTCTGTCTCAAAAAACAACAACAACAAAAAAAAGGACATCATATTTCCATTCACTGCTATGTTCTTGAGAGCCACTAGAAGAAAGCATACCCCAGGTTGCTAATGCCCTATCAGCTTGGGCCCCAGAATTAAGATATGTGGAACCCAACCATAAGTCTGGGTTCTAACCTGGCCTAGCTGAGCCCAGCCTAGATCTGTGAACCTAGCCAATTCATGAGAAAAATAAATGCTTGTGTTTATAAGCCATGAAGAATTTTAAGGTGTTTTGTAATAAAGCCTCTACCTAGTTTCCAGTCTCTCTAGGGGCAGATTTCTTCTTCTCCTGCTGGGTAAAAAGATCGGCACATTATCAAGTCAGCTGATTAGCAAACTAAAAAAAAAAAAAAGGTACATTCCTTCAAACACATTACATGCTTTGTGTCCAGATCCAGATGACCAAGGCCTACAGAGAGTAATCATTTTCCTCTCTCAGTCTGAGCTCCCATATCATATCTCAAAATGTGTTTCTCTCTTCTCAGGATGACTGACATTAACCATATCTACTTCCTTCAAGGGAACCCACTCCTAACCACGGAAGTGGTTATACCCCTAGTAGCACAAGTACATCAGAACATTACAGAGAATCCTCTACTTCTATCCTTCTAATTAGAAAAACAAGCAAACAAAAACCTGTATTACATAGACAAAGAAATCTTATTGTGAGAGGAAAAGCAAATGAATCCTACCTGCCATCAACAGATTATTTTAGTGGTTGATTTTATTTTTTGGGTGGCTTGACATTACTAATCACATTATATTATACAAAGTGAAAAACTTGGGGTATGTTCAAAGTGATACCAGTCTGCAATCCCTTATTCAAAACCCTTGGGGCAAATGTGCTTTGGAATTAAAATATTTTGGATTTTAGAGAAGAATATGCAGAAACCATTTTAACGTTCTCATTTTTTAAATCTTAAAACCAGTTTTAATGGGGTATAATTTACATATGCTAAAATGCATCCATTTAAGTATACCCAATGAATTTAGGCCATTGTATACCCTTGTACAACCACCATCAGGGTCAAGAACATTCCCAACACCCCAGAAAGTTCCTTCCAATCCCTTTGGTCATAATCAAATCCCACAATTAAACACACTGAGATTTCTACGCTAACATATGTGAATATTGACACTAAATGGAATTAAGAATATTAATGCCTTATGTCATATTGGACCAGGTTTTCCCAATAAATAAGCTTGCCATAAGCTTTCAGAAACCTTTTAGTTTTCAAAACATCTTGGATTTTGAAATCGTTGGTAAGAAATTATGGGCCTGTTGTAAAAAGAGTTATATCATAATGAAAAAGAAATAAAGGTGATAATTACTCTTACTTATACATGTTAACTGCTTGTATTAGAGACATACGGGATTTATGAAAAACAAACTCAAGAACAAAGGACCTTCTGAATAATCTTTTGAAAACTAACCTATTTTAAGAAAATTTTATTAGTGTATACTATGTACCTAACAGTATACCTGGCACATAATAGATACCCAGTGATACCTTTTTATTTTTTTTCTGATGATTCTACCCAGCTCATATCTCCATACTCCTGTCTTTTTTTGTTTGTTTGTTTTTGAGACGGAGTTTTGCTCTTGTCGCCCAGGCTGGAGTGCAATGGCGCCATCTCTGCTCACTGCAACCTTCACTTCCCAGGTTCAAGCAATTCTCCTGTCTCAGCCTCCCGAGTAGCTGGGATTACAGGCATGTGCCACCACGCCCAGTTAATGTTTGTATTTTTAGTAGAGATGGGGTTTTACCATGTTGGTCAGGCTTGTCTCGAACTCCTGACCTCAGGTGATCTACCTGCCTTGGCCTCCTAAAGTGCTAAGATTACAGGTGTGATCCACTGCGCCTGGCCTCCTGTCTTTTTTTATATTAATATTTTCCTCAGAAACCTCCTCTGTTTATTTAAAAAACTCTAATTTTTTTTCTTGTTTATTGTCTGGCACGTCTTCTAGAACTGTCCAATACTGTCTATTTATTTTTTATAGAGACAGGGTCTCATTATGTCATCCAGGTTGGAGTACAATGGTGTGATCATGGCTCACTGTAACCTTGCACTCCTGGGCTCAAGCCATCCTCTCACTTCAGCCTCCCAAGTAGCTAGGACTTTAGGCATGTGCCACCATGCCTGGCTAATTTTTTTAATATCATTTTTTTTTCGTAGAGAGTGCTTCTCACTATGTTGCCCAGACTGGTCTTGAACTCCTGGGTTCAAGTGATCCTCCAGCCTCAGCCTCCCAAAGTGCTGGGATTATGGATGTAAACCACCACTCTGGCCACATGTGGCTATTTAAATTTAAATTAATGGCGATTAAAATGAAAAAGTCAGTTCTGTTAGCCACACTAGCCACATTTCAGTTGCTTGATAGCCACATGTGGCTAGTGGCTACAGTATCAGATGGTGCAGAATAGTTCCACCATTGCAGAATGTTCCATTGGACAGAATTGTGCTGTCTTGTTCACCACATTATTTTTAGTGCCTTGCACAGAGGTTGGGATCCAGCAGATAATCAACAAATATTTGCTGAATAAATGTTTTTAGTTCATCTGGAAACACCATCATGCAAATGTAAAGCACAGAGTTTCTTCTGAAATAGATGTTTGAATAGCAGAGGTTTTTGGTGTTTGTTTGTTTTGTTTGTTTGTTTGTTTTTTTGGGACAGAGTCTCGCTGTTGCCCAGGCTGGAGTTCTGTGGTGCAATTATAGTTCACTGCAACCTTAAACTGCTGGGCTCAAGCAATCTTCTGTCTTAGCTCCCACATAGCTGGGACTACAGGTATGTTTCACCATGCCAAACTAATTTTTAAATGTTTATTTTGTAGAGACGAGGTCTTGCTATGTTGACCAGGCTTTTTTTTTTTTTTTTTTTTTTTTTTTTTTTTTTTTTTGAGACAGAGTCTTACTCTGTCGCCCAGGCTGGAGTGCAGTGGTGGGATCTCGGCTCATTGCAACCTCTGCCTTCCGGGTCAAGTGATTCTCCTGCCTCAGCCTCCCTAGTAGCTGGGATTACAGGTGTGCACCACCACGCCCGGCTAATTTTTTGTATTTTTAGTGGAGACAGGGTTTCACCATATTGGGCAGGCTGGTCTGGAATTCCTGACCTCAGGTGATCCACTTGCCTCGGCCTCCCAAAGTGCTGGGATTATAGGCATGAGCCACTGCATCCGACCTAAAATGATTTATTTGAGAAAGTAAGGTCGGTCCCAGTGGCTCATGCCTGTAATCCCAGCACTTTGGGAGGCTGAGGTGGGTGGATCTTGAGGTCAGAAGACAGAGGCCATCCTGGCTAACACAGTGAAACCTCATTTCTACTAAAAACACAAAAAATTAGCCAGATGTGGTGGCACGCCCCTGTAGTCCCAGTTACTTGGGAGGCTGAGGCAGGAGAATCACTCGAATCTGGGAGGTGGAGGTTGCAGTGAGCCAAGATTGCACCACCGCACTCCAGCTTGGGTGACAGAGAGAGACTCTGTCTCGAAGAAAAAAAAAAAAAAGTAAAAGATTAGATTAGATTTAGACTCTATTTAGTTTTGATTATTAATAACTTTCAGACATTGGGCGCTTACTATATGCCAGGCACTGTTCTCAGTGTTTTACACATATTACCTCATTAATTTTCACAATAACCTTGTGATGTATGCACTATTCTCAATTTACAGATAAGGACACTGAGACACAAGAGGAAAGTACACAAGAGGAAACTTGTCCAAGTTCACAGAGCTATTATGTGGAGGGCCAGGATTTAAGCCTAAGCTGTCTGGCTCCAGGTGCCAAACAATTTACTGTAACACTTTGAACTCTTTATGATTATTTTTAATAAGGGCTTTTAAAACGAACTCTTTATGAAGCCAGATGCGGTGGCTCACACCTGAAATCCCAACACTTTGGGAGGCTGAGGAGGGTGGATCACGTGAGGTCAGGAGTTCGTGACCAACTTGGCCAACATGGTGAAACCCTATCTCTATTAAAAATATGAAAAAAAAAATTAGCTGTGTGTGGTGGCCCCTGAGTCTGTAATCCCAGCTACTTGGGACTCTTCCTGAGGCAGGAGAATCACTTGAACCCGGGAGGCGAAAGTTGCAGTGGGCCGAGATAGAGGAACTGCCTTCCAGCCTGGCCAGAGCAAGACTCAAAAAACAGGAAAAATAACTATTTATGATTATTTTATTTTATTTATTTATTTTATTTTAGATGGAATCTTGCTCTGTCCCAGGCTGGAGTGCAATGGTGTGATCTTAGCTCACTGCAACCTCTGCCTCCCGGATTCAAGCTATTCTCCTGCCTCAGCCTCCTGAGTGGCTGGGATTACAGGAGCCCACCACCACACCCGGCTAATTTTTGTATTTTTAGTAGAGATGGGGTTTCACCATGTTGGCCAGGCTGGTCTTGAACTCCTGACCTCATGATCCACCTACCCTGGCCTCTCAAAGTGTTGGGATTACAGGCGTCAGCCACCACGCCCGGCCTCTATGATTATTATTATTATTTTTATTTTTTGAGACAGAGTCTCACTCTGTCACCCAGGCTGGAATGCAGTGGCACCATTTTGGCTCACTGCAAACTTCACCTCCCGGGTTCAAGCAATTCTCCTGCCTCAGCCTCCTGAGTAGCTGGGATTACAGGTGTCCGTCACCACGCCTAGCTAATTTTTGTATTTTTAGTAGAGGCGGGGTTTCACCATGTTGGTCAGGCTGGTCTTGAACCCCTGACCTCGTGATCCACCCGCCTCGGCCTCTCGGCCTCCCAAAGTGCTGGGATTACAGGCCTGAGCCACCGCGCCCGGCCTGATTGTTTTTAATAAGGACCATTTAGTCTCCTTCCCATATATTACACCTCTTCTTTCTTTTTTTCTTATTTAACTTAGCTAGGACACCCTCAAAAATGGTAAATAATAGCTACTATATCCCTGCCTCCTTGTTGAGTCTCTGATTTTAAGGTGAATGCCTCTGCCATTTCACTGAAATGTATGGTGTTGCTCTCTGATGATTATCTTGTTCCAATTAAGGAAACATTCTTTTATTTTTCTAGTTTACTAAGAATTTTAAAAATTCAGAGTGGTTGCCGGGCGCAGTGGCTCACGCCTGTAATCCTAGCACTTTGGGAGGCCAAGGTGGGCAGATCACGAGATCAGGAGATCGAGGCCATCCTGGCTAACACAGTGAAACCCCATCTCTACTAAAAATACAAAAAATTAGCTGGGCGTGGTGGGGGGGCGCCTGTAGTCCCAGCTACTTGGGAGGCTGAGGCAGGAGAATGGCGTAAAACTGGGAGGCGGAGCTTGCAGTGAGCCGAGTTCGCGCCACTGCACTTCAGCCTGGGTGGAAGGGCGAGACTCGGTCTCAAAAAAAAAAAAAATTCAGAGTGGTTGTTGAATGTTATACAGTGTGTCTCTAGAGACTATCATTTGGTTTTTCTCCTTCAGTCTAATAAATTCTACTTGCAGATTTCTTAATGTTAAATCACTGTTTATGTTAAACCACATACTTTGTCATGATGTAAATTCTTTTTTTTTTTTTTTTTTTTTGAGATGGAGTCTCACTCTGTCGCCCAGGCTGGACTGCAGTGGTATGACCTCCGGCTCACTGAAAACTCTGCTTCCCGGGTTCAAGTGATTCTCCTGCCTCAGCCTCCTGAGTTGCTGGTACTACAGGCGCATGCCACCATGCCCGGCTAATTTTTGTATTTTTAGTAGAGACAGGGTTTCCCCATGCTGGCCAGGCTGGTCTCGAACTCATGACCTCAGGTGATCCACCTGCCTCAGCCTCCCAAAGCGCTGGGATTACAGGTGTGAGCCACTGCGCCTGGTCTGATAACATCTTAATTCTTTTTATTTAGAAAAAATTATTTTGTAGAGATGGAATCTCACTATGTTGCCCAGGCTGGTCTCAAACTCCTGGCCTCAACCCATCCTCCTGCCTCAGTCTCCCAAAGTCCTGCAATTACAGGTGTGAGCCACAGCACCAGACCAATAACATCTGAATAATCAATTTTCCCTTCATAACAAAATCATAGTGAGAAAGGAAGTTTCCTTTCTCTTTTTTGGGCACTGTTTGTCTTGGGTTTTAGTATGAGAGTTATGCTGCCTTGTGGAATAAACTGGGAAGGGGTCTCCCTTTATTGAGATTTTTTTGGTCTCTCTAAAATCTAGCCAGTTTTGGGTACCCCATCTCACTCTCTTCTTCCTTCCAGTGGTGCGCCAACAGTACCATCAATCATTTACCATGAGGATTTCTCACACTAGCTCTCAAGGTTCCTCATAAAGTGGGCTCACAATGTTGATCTCCAACAAAGATCGTGTCTTTCAACTTTATCACTTTCCTTGCACGTCACAGACCTTACCATTTTCTTTCTTTCTTTTTTTTTTTTTTGAGGCAGAGTCTCGCTCTGTCGCCCAGGCTGGAGTGCAGTGGCCGGATCTCGGCACACTGCGAACTCCGCCTCCCGGGTTCACGCCATTCTCCTGCCTCAGCCTCCCCAGTAGCTGGGACTACAGGCGCCCGCCACCTCGTCCGGCTAGTTTTTTGTATTTTTTAGTAGAGACGGGGTTTCACCGTATTAGCCAGGATGGTCTCGATCTCCTGACCTCGTGATCCGCCCGTCTCGGCCTCCCAAAGTGCTGGGATTACAGGCTTGAGCCACCGCGCCCGGCCTGACCTTACCATTTTCAAGGCTTTGCTAATTTCATGACATCTGCCTTGTTAAATCCTGACTATTAGTGTTTGGGCTAGTACTGGGTGTTGATTATGGCACAAGGGAACTAACATTTTAGGCAGAGATTGTGTACCTGCTTAACACCCTTCATTTTATTTAACCATCAGAATCCTGGGAAGTTTTGTTATTTTTATTTGCTAGATAGGAAAATAAACGTTATACATTAATAAACGGAGGTGCCATTAAATACCAGTACCGCTTGATTCCAAAGTGATTGCTGCCTCCACTACAGTTTCACCTCCTCCACTGTGTTCCCTAGGTAGTCTCTCATGCTGACCTGTATGTCCTCCGTGCTCCATTAGCAAATTATACACTGTACCGCACCATCTTACATTTACACTCTTGTATTTTCTATTTTTTCATATCTGTAGTGCTTGTCTCACACACAGCAGTTAATAATAATCTCTCAGAATAATTTTTCTTTTTCCCCTCAGAATGATCTCTCAGCGTCTGTTCATCCGACTCCGTATTTGGATATCATATAAATCGCGGGAAAAAATAAAAGGTGATTAAATACAAATAATTTTGACTGTGTTAGTCTTAGCTGTGTGTTGCAAAAAAAAAAACAAAAGGTCTCTTTCAAAATAAGTTTAACTCTCAATGATCTCCCTGGGGCTTTTTAGCGACCTCTGCAAAATTAGCGCCTAAAAACACAGTGACTTGGCATTTGTGACTACTGATCACCTCCTCACTCAAGCACATCAAACAGCGGGATATCCTGGAAGTCGCACCTACAGCTCACACTTCCTAACAAGGAAAGCTAGACGAAGGGACGGTCTCTCCCAACAGCAGCGCGATGCGAGTCCTCCCCCCCACCAGCTTCAGTGGGATGGAACATTCCGAGCGATCGCTTTGACCGGGCGCCACTCTGAGTCACGTGGAGCTGTAGCGCCCCGGCGGAGCCAGGCGGAATAACGCGGGCTCGGGTTGCCAAGGGGAGGGGCGAGGCACCGCGGAAGAGGCGGAGCGAAGGAAGCCGGCCGTGGGGCGGGGTGCTGAGCGCAGGGGCGGGCACAGAGGGGCGCGCGGGCGGGGAGGGCCCGGCGTATTATGGGATGCGGCGGTGGAATGGCGCTGGGCGCGTGATTTTGAACAAACCCTGGTCTGTGTCTCGGAGGCGCCGCCGCCGCCGCTGCTGCTGGGAGCCCAGGGAGCGCCGCGCGACCAGGAGGCGGCGGCGCCGCCGGCTTTGGTGAGTGTCAGCCCCCGGGATGGGGGCTACTGCGCGGGCGGGCGGGAAGGGGAACCGGCCCCCGCTGCGAGTGGCTGCGCGGGCGGAGAGCGCTGGACCGCTCCCTCCGGGAGCCCGGGCCGGTGGGCCTTGGCGGGGAGCGGGAACCCGCCAGCGGGGTCCGCCGCGCCCCTTCCCTGGGCTGCGGGGCCGGAGGATCCTCGGGGCTCCGTCTCTTCCCGCCGGCTCCGGGGAGGGTGGCTGTCACCCGGCAGGGCCAGCGCTCGGCCAGCTGCCTGCCAGGCGGTCTGGACGAAGGGCTCCCGCGGCTGTTGACACGCACATTGCGCGACCCAACAAGCCGGCCGTGGCGGCCCCGGGTTTCTGGGAACCGGTTTTGCTGCTGTGTCATTTTGTGCCAGTCCCTCCTCTCCCTACTGCCCGCCGCCGCGTTCTTCCTTTGCCCCTTTGTACAGGCTCTTGTTCGTGCGTGTCCGTTTTCCTCGCGAAGCCCACCAGCCAAATGTCATAATGTTCCCGAGGTGCACGGGGTAAGGGAGCGGGCCGGGACTTAACTTGGCCAGCAACGGTAACCAACCAAGCAGAGTGCGGATGGACGGGGCCGTCAGTGGGGAAATGAAGTTTAAAGATGAAGTAACTGATGACACTTTATACTCTCAGCATCTGGCAGTCTGCATATAAAAACAGCAATTGGGGTGGGTGGTAGACAGCCCTTGTTGAAGGCTGAATCTACCGACTTTTATATGGAGTTGCCATTGAAACAAGGTAGGGAAATGAAATGACTTTTTCAACTTCAACCTTAATCTTCTTACACTAACTTAGACAGTAGAGTGGCCCTGTTCGCAGCCTTGAAATTCAGTTTGCCCAGAGCTTATATTGTAGTTGAATGATAATTAAGTTTTTGGTTGGTTAACTCTTTCTGAAATTGACAAAGGCAGCCAGTTTCCTTTTGTTTTTTTTTAAATGCTGGTCTCAGAAGAAGCCTTGCAGCTTATGTTTTGTTATTTTTTAAATGATTAAGAATTACCTCTGTTCTCTTTTGGTTACTTATTCAACTGGCTGATGACAGGAGCTGGTAACTCTTACTTACCTAGTAGGTAACTCTAGGGTCTTGTTCTGAAGCAAGCTGTTTATTTTCTGTATTGAACAAATATATCAGCAGCAGATGGGTTTTTTAAAAATTTGATGACTTAGATCCTAAAAACATTTGGCAAGTAATTTTAGCTTAGAGTTATATTTTCAATATTTTAGAAATTGATCATTCATGAATGTTTCTACAATTAGTTCAATACATTTTAAATCTAGTTGCGCTTTGACGTCTTAAACCGATGACAGATTGGAAGTCACTGTGTTCATGGACAGAAATGACCAGATAAAATTAAGTTGGAGAGGAAGACAGCTCAGAACTTTATTTTTTTAAATGAAGTGTTTTGACCACCTCACCTGCATGAGGATTGCTGCCTGTAATTGACAAAGGTGTCAAAGGTCGAACATGCATATGGAAATAGCTCATCCTGTCAAAGTAGTTCCGTGGGTGGGGTAAAATGTCAAAGTTGGTGAATGACATTAAGGGTCTTCACAGTGTTTTTAGTATCTGAGATAGCCACAGTGAATAAAACGCATTCCACCATCTCTCTCAAGTTGCTGCTCTGAAAATAAAAGAGTTTGGGTTCTTTATTGTCCTTATGCCACCCTCCGCATGGCTTTTGGTCTTGCAAACAAAAATATGCCGGACTTGGGACCCCGCAGGTGGCGCGACTTCCTTTGGCGTCCCTGCGGGGGCCCGTGCTCCGCCCGGGGTGAAAGGTCTCGGCGTAGCCGGTGTGCACTTGCACGGCCCTTGTGCGTTTGAAGGTTGGCGGGGCGGCGGGAGGCTTCCCCGGATATGTGGGTGTGCGCCTCCCGGGAGGGGCGGGCGGGGAGGGGAGGAGGAGGAAGGGGGAGGTTACTGGTGGTGGCGGCGGCGGCGGCGGCCCGGGCTCCGGCTGTCGGGGAAGCTGCTGAGCTGTGATGGTGATGACGAGGTGAAAATGGCGGATCTTTCGAAATACAATCCCGGCCCCTGACATACCAGAGGCGGCGGCGGTGGCGACGTCGCCACCCCGGCTCCCTTCTCGGGCCCCGGGTACCCTGAAGCGCTCCAGTTTGGACAAACTGGGAAAGGAAGCTGTTGGCCAGAGCTATCGTGCACGGGCAAAACAAGCCCCGCCGGGGCTCGGGATTGCCCAGGACCTTCTGGAGCCCCCACCTCGGAGCCCGAGGGAGGAGAAAGCGGCAGCCGCTGGAGGTAGAGGAGGAGGGGGTACCCGAGGGCTTCTCTGTCTGGTGATCTCTTTATTTGGGGGGATGGGGGTGGGTGGGGAAAGAACTGCGCTGTGGATCAAGGAATGACTTGTCCGGAGTGCGAAGAATCAGTAGCCTCGTCATGACATCAACATTATTCTTTGAGTGTTAAGAGGGCTCCAGTTTGCTCTTATACCTAAGGCTGCTGCTGAGGCCTAGAGGAACCGCTAGCACTTAACATGATTTCCTGATATAATTTTTAAAACAGCCACTCTGTCGGGTGTTGCTTTGATGGTGTTCAGCAGTTCTTGGGGTTGTATGTTTCTTTAGGGAGGCAGAGCATTGGCATTTTATTCTGCATTTGAGGTCTGTGTCTTAGATCCTAGTCTGTAACTTGTTGGGGTGTGGATGTTCACATTTTATAGAATAGGGACCAGTTTTGTGAGAATTAGAAAAAAATTTTTTAATGCTCTGTTATCCATAGAGTAACCTGTTTGCCCCTGCCATTTGGCAAATAACAATTGAGATACTGTCAGTCATATTTTATACCCATGCTTTTCAGGGAAGTTCTTCTCTATACCCACCCTCCTGCCCCCGCCATTCTAGTTCATGAATTCAGAGAGTAAAGTTATGAAAAATTTTGCGTTAGATTTTATAATGCAAATGAAATACAGCTTTAGGAGCTCTCTTTTGGTCCTGAGTTTTACCTTCATTTTTAAGGAGAGTTGTGATGGCGTGATGCAAGCATTTGTTGTGAGTACATTAAGTTGGTAAAGATAAATTGAGACCTCTGTTATTTCTAAATGCTAGAGTGTTTAGCCTAGCCCTTTGTTTAGAGAGCTGTATTGATTGACTATAACAGCCACTGTTTTATTAGGTTATCTAAAGACCCATGTAAGTTTTAGGTTATGCTGAAAGATCCCTAAGGAGTCTGTGTCCTTGCACCCAACACTAGTGTTACAGAAAAGTTACATGTGATACAAATTTTTAGGCTGGGCAAAAAAATTTTTGTTTGTTAATTTGGACCCTATGCTTTTCCCCAAGCTTTTTTGGGTCAATGACATTGAGTGTATAATGAACAGAGAGATTAGTATTTGAGGAATGCCCATGGGTAATGTTTATGATTAGCCCTAAATTTCCTTATTCAAATTGTCTTCAGAGAGTATATGTGCTATTATTTCCTTATTCAAATTGTCTACAGAGAGTATATGTGAACACACTATGCCATAGTGTGTCATTTATCACAAATTTTGTAGTGTACTTAGAGGGGAAAAATTTTGTGTGAATGGGTGTGTATAGTTTGGATGTCTGGCTTTCACTTAATAGAAGAATAAGAGACCCAAAAAATTTTTTAGGACAGATACCTGAGAGGTACTCAGAAGATTTAATGATAATGATAATGATTATTTTTTGAAAATAATTTGATGTTGTATTATTCAGTAGGTATTTGGTTTTGTCTTTTAAAATTACAGTTTTATGTTGCAGTTGTTTAACCCATGCCTTATAGCTGCTGACTTAGTAGCAAGACTAAGAATTTTAAAAGTAATTAAAATAGGGGATTAAAAGCTTTTCATTGACTTTCTTTTAATCACAGAGGGCTATTGTCTCTTTGTGATTCTTTGTGATTGTCTTTAAAGACCAGTTTTCAGATTGTCTTGGTTAGAACAATTGTGTTAATAATTAAAAGTGTGTTAGAAAGAAATGAAGCAAGAATTATACCACCAGAGATAGTCCAGTGTTCATTTTTGGGGGGAAGAGTATTATAGATTTTCACTACTTTTTCTTTTTTTTTATTTCGAGACAGAGTTTCGCTGTATTGCCCAGGCTAGAGGGTAGTGGCGAGATCTCAGCTCACTGCAAGCACCGCCTCCCGGGTTCACGCCATTCTCCTGCCTCAGCCTCCCGAGTAGCTGGGACTACAGGCGCCCACGACTGCTAATTTTTTGTATTTTTAGTAGAGATGGGGTTTCACCATGTTAGCCAGGATGGTCTTGATCTCCTCACCTCATGATCCACCCGCCTCGGCCTCCCAAAGTGCTGGCATTACAGACGTGAGTCACCGCGCCCAGCCGATTTTCACTGCTTTTTCAAACATTATTATTGGGTATCTATTATGTGTCATATAGTATGCTAGGGATAGTGGATGAAATAACCTCAATATCATTACCTCAGGGAACTTTCAGTTTAAGAATCACTGGAGGTGAAGTTGGAAGGATCTAGTCAGTGGGGCCTTGCTGCAGAAGGCCTTAAGAGTTACAGAAAATGTAACTTAGTGTAGGAGAATGACAACCTCAGAGATATACTTTAGAAGATAAATCCTGTACATGTAGCTTTTATGTAGAATGCATTATAGGTGAGAGGAGATGGAGGTAAAAACACCATAGTAGGCTTCAGGATTTGGAGATTTAGACACGATTGGTTACAGGCGGATAGAGTCATGGTGAAGGTGTAATCTGCATAATATATGACAGATTAATATTTCTATGGAAAGAAGAGATGTCAACGACCATACAATCGTAAGCCCTGGTGTTTGATAGAATTTTTCTTTTTTTCTTTTTTTTAATGAGATGGGGTCTTACTCTGTCACCCAGGTGAGGGTGCAGTGGATCTCAGCTCACTGCATCCTTTGCCTCCCAGGCTCAAGAGATACTCCCACCTCAGCCTCATGAGTAGCTGGGACCACAGGCATGGGCCACCATGCTCGGCTAATTTTTTGTATTTTTGGTAGAGACAGGGTTTCATCATGTTGGCCAGGCTGGTCTCAAACTCCTGAGCTCAGGCGATCTACCTGCCTCACCCTCCCAAAGTGCTGGAATTACAGGCGTTAGCTACCACGTCCGGCCATTTGGTAGACTATTGAATGCTGTAAAACAATAGAGAAATCAGAAGGAGAAGCTAATTTAGATAAACAGGAAAATAACTTTGAGTTACAGCATACCTCATAACTATCTTCACAGTAACCCTGTAAGTAAACTGAAGCTCAGAGATGTTATTATTGACTCGGATTACGTGATAAGCAACTAGGAGAGCCATGATTTGGAAACAGATCTTTTCTGATTTTGAATCTTCATGTTTTTTCCATCATGTTAATCATAAGCATGAATAATATAGAGTTCCCTTTTTTATTTTTATATATTTGTTCAGTTTTATAGGCTGTGTTATTCTCATTCTTGGGTACAATGCCTCTCCCTTGGTACATAACCCTATTCATTGAGTATGTGAATAAATGAATAGCATTTATTTGTTATTTCACTCAGTTATATAATCTTTTTTTAAAATTTATTTTTATGTATTTATTTTTTGAGACGGAGTCTCATTCTTTTGCCCAGGCTGGAGGGTAGTGGTGTGATCTCCACTCACTGCAGCCTCCACCTCCTGGGTTCAAGCGATTCTCTTGCCTCAGCCTCTTGAGTAGCTGGGATTACAGGCACCCGCCACCATGCCCGGCTACTTTTTGTATTTTCACTAGAGATGGGGTTTCACCATGTTGGCCAGGCTGGTCTTGAACCCCTGACCTAAGGTGATCCACCAACCTCAGCCTCCCAAAGTGGTAGGATGTGAGCCATCATGCCTGGCCCATTTCTTTTTTTATTATGTTGTTAATTCACACCCTTTGAAATACATTGTGAAATTCATGTAATTATCGTGTAGCAAAGACTTTTTGGAAAGTAAGTTACAAAGTTAAGGAAGCTCACCTAAATAGAATGGGAGTAGTGCAGCAGATACTTCATATACATTTAAATATGAGCCGCAGAAGCTCAAATTTAAATACTATATACTTGAACATAGACTTTAAAGGTATGTGACTAATTTGGAATTCACCTTTTTTTTTTCAGCTTTTATTTTAGGTTCAAGGGGTACATGTGCAGTTCTGTTACCTGGGTATATTGCATGATGCTGAGCTTTGCAGTATGAATGGTTCTGTTACCCAGGCGCTGAGCATAGTATCCAATAGTTTTTCTTTTATTCTTTTTTTTTTTTTTTTTTTTTTTTTTTGAGATGGAGTCTCGCTCTGTTAATTGCAGTGGTGCAATCTTGGCTCACTGTAACTTCTGCCTCCCAGGTCCAAGCTATTCTCCTGCCTCAGCCTCCGGAGTAGCTGGGACTACAGGTGCATGCCATCACGTCTGGCTAATTAATTTTTTGTATTTTTAGTAGAGATGGGGTTTCACCATGTTAGCCGGGATGATCCTGATCTCCTGACCTCGTGATCCGCCCACCTCAGCCTCCCAAAGTGCTGGGATTACAGGTGTGAGCCACTGTGCCTAGCCAATAGTTAGTTTTTCAACCCATGACCCCCTCCCTATATCCCCAGTAGTCCTCAGTTTCCATTGTTGCCATCTTTATGTTCATGAGTACCCAAAGTTTAGCTCCCACTTATAAGTGAGAATTTGTGGTATTTAGTTTTCTGTTTCTGTGTTAATTTGCTTAGGATAATGGCCTCCAGCTACATCCATGTTGCTGCAAAGGACATAGTTTATTTCATTTTTTTTTTTTTTTT
>NW_016816276.1:169450-176020 GCF_001698545.2 Rhinopithecus bieti
ACCATGCCTGGCCCCTGTTTTTTGTTTTTTTAATAATAGCGATTTACAGTTCCCTTTTAAAGGAAAAAAAAATTGTGAATCCTCAGTATTTTATTAAAATATTTTATTAAAATATTTACTAACTTATTTTATTAAAATATTAAAATATTTACTTTGTAAGATAGATATAAATATATAAAACCAGTATAAATCAAAAGTAAATTTATAGGCCAGGTGCAATGGCTCATGCCTGTAATCCCAGTACTTTGGGAGGCCAAGGTGGGCAGATAACCTGAGGTCAGGAGTTCGAGACCAGCCTGGCCAACATGGCAAAACCTCATCTCTACTAAAAGATACAAACATGAACCGGGCGTGGTGGTGGGTTCCTGTACGAAAAATGCCAGCTACTTCGGAGGCTGAGGCAGGAGAATCGTTTGAACCTGGAAGGCAGAGGTTGCAGAGAGCTGAGATTGCGCCACTGCACTCCATCCTGGGCGACAGAGCCAGACTCTGTCTCAAAAACAAACGAACAAAAAGTAAATTTATGAACCTAATATAAACAAAACTGTAAAACCAACGTAAAAAAATTAAACTTACGGCGATAGATGATGTTGTTTTGCTTAAACAGTCTTTAGGTCAGGCACAGTGGCTCACACCTGTAATCCCAGCACTTTGGGAGTCCAAGATGGGTGGATAGCTTGTGTCCACAAGTTCAAGATCAGCCTGGGTGACGTAGCAAGACCTTGTCTCTACAACAAATACTAAGGAAATTGGCCAGAGTGTGATGGCTTCTGCCTGTTCTGTAGTCCCAGCTACTCGGGAGGCTGAGGTGGGAGGATCACTTGAGCCTAGGTGTCCAAGATTGCAGTGAGCCATGATCTTGGCATTGCACTGTAGCCTGATGACAGAGCAAGACAGTCTCAATACAAAACAAAACAAAAATATATTTCTTTCCATAGTGAGTATACTAGGTTCTGCCTTAGTGCAGATGTGCAGTTTTTTTCTTTCTTTTTCTTCCTTTCCTTTCCTGTCCTGTCCTGTCCTTTCCTGTCCAGTTTCCAACGGAGTCTCACTCTGTCACCCACACTGGAGTACAGTGGCGCGATCTTGGCTCGCTGCAACCTCTGCCTCCCAGGTTCAAGTGATTTTCCTGCCGCAGCCTCCCAAGTAGTTGGGACTACAGGCGCCTGCCACCATGCCTGGCTAATTTTTTTGTATTTTTAGTAGAGACGGGGTTTCACTATATTGGCCAGGCTGGTCTCGAACTCCTGACCTCGCAATCTGTCCCCCTCAGCCTCCGCAAGTGCTGGGATTACAGGCGTAAGCCACTGCACCTGGCAGTGCATACTACATACTCTATATCCTACATACTTTATATCCTATGATGACTCAATTTCTACGCCACTCTTCTGTGTTTGAATGCTGCAAGGCTTTCCTTCTTAAATCTCAGGTTAAGTGGTTTGGCTTTTATTTGGCATAAATATGTCATTTATCTTATAAGTCCATTTTGTGCCTTTTTCTTTAGCTCATCTGAATTCTTGTACATTGATTTTGGATGTGATGTGGTTATTCAAATGATCCAGAATGTACTTTATAAAAATACTATTGAAATGAAAATACAAACCTTTCTTTTTTAAAAAAAATTTAGGCCAGGTGCGGTAGCTCACGCCTGTAATTCCAGCACTCTGTGAGGCCGAGGTGGGTGGATGGCTTGAGCTCAGGAGTTTGAGACTAGCCTGGGCAATATGGCGAGACCCTGTCTCTAGAAAAATGAGACAAATTAGCTAGTTGTGGTGGCGCACACCCGTAGTTCCAGCTACTCCAGGGGCTGAGGTGGGAGGATCACTTGAGCCCCCAGGTGGAGGTTGCTGTAAGCCAAGATTGTGCTACTGCATTCCAGCCTGGGCAACAGAGTGAGACTCTGTCTCAAAAAAAAAGTTATGTATTTAATTTGTTTTTTTCATGGAACACTTCACAAATTTGCATGTCGTCCTTGCATAGGGGCCATACCAGTCTTCTCTGGGAAATACAAACCTTTCAAACCTTCATCAGAACTCATGGGTTATAGTCCACTGCTCCCAGTTTAGTTTGAGAAATGTAGTTCTATAACTGGTTTTTTAGTTGATGTTTGATTTTAGAAATAAAAGCTAAAATCCGGCCAAGCGAGGTGGCTTACACCCTTAATCCCAGCACTTTGGGAGACCGAAGTGGGTGGATCATTTGAGGTCAGGAGTTCAAGACCAGCCTGGCCAACATAGTGAAATCCCGTGCCTACTAAAAATACAAAAAATCAGTCTAGTGTGGTGGCATACGTCTGTAATCCCAGCTATTCAGGAGGCTGAGGCGGGAGAATCACTGAAACTTGGGAGGCGGAGGTTGCAGTGAGCAGAGATCATGCCACTGCACTCCAACCTGGGTGACAGAGCAAGACTCCATCTCACACACAAAAAGAAAAGCTAAAATCTAAGTGGTATAGTTAACCAGTTATTGCTGGTAGTAAGCTCTAGGTACAAAACATACAGTTGACCCTTGAACAACGTGGGAATTAGGGACACCAACCCCAAGCAGTCATATCCACATCCACATATGACTTTTGAATCCCCAAAAACTTGTTGTCCAAGCCTTACTGATAACATAGTTGATTAACACATATTTTATATATTTATTGCATGTCATATTATTACAATAAAGTATGCTAGAGAAAAAATGTTATTACAGAAACTGTAAGGGAGAGAAAATATAGTTACTGTTCATGAACTGAAGTGGATCGAGGAAGAGCAGCGATGGGTCTTGCTGTCTGGAGTGGCAGAGGCAGAAGAGGTGGAGAAGGTACATGAGGAGACAGGAGAGGCAGGGACACTTGATGTAACTTTATGGAAATACATTGTAATTTCTGTCTGACTTTTTCCCTCCCTCCCTTCTTCCCTCCCTCCCTCCCTCCTTCCCTCCCTTCCTTCCTCCCTTCCTTCCTCCCTCCCTTTCTCCCTTCTATCCCTCCTTCCTTCCTTCCTCCCTCACCCTCACTTTTTTTTTTTTTTAAAGAGGTGATGTCTCACTGTGTTGCTGGTCTTGAACTCCTGCCTCAGTCTCTCAAGTAGCTGGGATTAAAGGCGTGTACCACTATGCCTGATTTCTCTAACAATATTTCCCTATGGTAGCAAGCTTTTTTTCACTGTTTGCTTTAGCTTCATTGTGTGTATCGTAGAAGGGTCCATGTCATAAAATATGTCAAAAGCAGCCTTGAATAATGCCAATTGTCTACTGTCAATTTGTTTTCTGTGCTTCTTCTACATCTTCTTTCTTCTTGTCTGGCACTAGTTCAGAAGCAGTCATCTCCATCAAGTTGTCCCCCGTTAATTCCTCTGGTATGGTATCTGTTAGCTCTTAAATTTCTCCAAGATCCTTCCTTTTTCTTTTTCTTTTCTTTTCGGCAGGATTTCACTCCTGCTCAGGCTGGAGTGCAGTGGTGTGATCATAGCTCACAGCATCCTTGACCTCCTGGGCTCAAGTGATCCTTCCACCTCAGCCTCCTGAGTAGCTGGGACTACAGGTGCACACCACCACATCTGGCTAACTTTTAAATTTTTTGTAGAGTTGGGATCTCACTAGGTTGCCCAGGTTGCTCTCAAACTGTAGGGCTCAAGTGATCCGCTCACCTTGGCCTCCCGCAGTGTTGGGATTACAGGCATGAGCCACTGTGCCTTACCCAAGATGCATATCTTGAAACCCTTCACCTTCCACCATTTTTGTCATATCCACAATTTATTTCATGATTTTCTTCATTGGTTATGTCGTAAATCCTGTGAAGTCATGCACAATGTCTAGATGCAGTTTTCTCTGTAAGAATTTATTGCTTTTGGGCCGGGCCTGGAGGCTCATGCCTGTAATCCCAGCATTTTGGGAGGCCAAGGTGGGTGGATCACCTGAGGTTAGGAGTTTGAGCCCAGCCTGGCCAACATGGCAGAACGCTGTCTCTACTAAAAATACAAAAATTAGCTGGGTGTGGTGGCGTGTGCCTTTAATACCAGCTATTTGGGAGGCTGAGGCAGGAGAATCAGTTGAACCTGAGAAGCAGAGGTTGCAGTGAGCCGAGGTTCAGATTGTGCCACTGCACTTCACCCTGGGGGACAAAGTGAGACTCCATCTCCAAAAAAACAAAACAAAAAAAGAATTTATTGCCTTGGGCTTGATGGCTTTCATGGCTTTGTCTATAACAATGACGGCATCTTCAGTGGTATAATCCTTTCTGATTTTCATAATGTTCTCTCAACCGGGTTCTCTTCCATATAGACTTGATGTTCATTCCATAGAGTACCATATATAATGAGCCTTAAAGGGCCTTAGAGCCCAAATTAAAGATGATGTATCTGGGGGCAAGTAGACCATGTGGATGCCTTCGGTGTTGAACACATGGGGTTCTGAGTGGCTGGGAGCATTGTCCAATATCAAAGGAATTTTAAAAGGCAGTTCCTTACTGGCAAGGTACTTCTGTCTTCAGGGACGAAACACTGTTGGACCCAATCCAGAAAAAGAGTTCTCATTGTCCAGGCCTTCTTGTTGTACATTTGGAAAAGTGGCAACTGGCGTTTATCCTTTCCCTTCAAGGCTCAGGGTTTAGCAGCTTTATAGATAAGGGCAGTTCTGATCATGAACCCAACTACATTTGCACAAAACAACAGACTTAGCCTATCCTTTCCTGCCTTAAAAATTGTGGTGCTGCCTTCTCTTCCTTACTGATAAATGTCTTTTATGGCATTCTTTTCCAGAATAAGGCACTTTCAAAACTGCATTGAAAACCTGTTTTGGGCTGGGCATGGTGGCTCATACCTGTAATCCCAGCACTTTGGAGAGCTGAGGCAGGAGGATCACTTGAGCCTAGGAGTTCGAGACCAGCCTGGGCAACATAATGAGACCCTATCTCTATAAAAATTTTAAAAATTTAGGCATGCACCTGTGGTCCCAGTTACTCAGGAGGCTGAGGTATGAGGATCACTTGATCCCAGGAGGTTGAGGCTGCAGTGAGCTCTGATTATGCCACTGCTCTCCAGTCTGGGTGACAGAATGAGACCCTGTCTCAAAAAACAACAAAACAAAAAACCTGTTTGGGCATATATCCATTCTCCTCAATGATTTTCTTAATGGCACCTGGGAATTCTTGGTCACCAGAAGCTGCTTCTCCTGTTTTCTTGACCTTTTTTTTTGTTTTGTTTTTTTGAGACAGTCTTGCTCTATCACCTAGGCTGGAGTGCAGTGGTGCGATCTCAGCTCACTAGAGCCTCCACCTCCCGGGTTCAAGCTATTCTCCCACCTCTGCCTCCCAAGGAGCTGGGACCACAGGCATGTGCCACCATACACAGCTAATTTTTGTATTTTTTGGTAGAGACGGGGTTTTACCGTATTGGCCAGGCTGGTGCAAAACTCCTGACCTCAGGTGATCTGCCTGCCTTATCCTCCCAAAGTGCTGGGATTATAGGCATGAGCCAAATCCCAGCACTTTGGCCACACCTGGCCAAAGGCTGCATTTTCAATGTTAGACAAAAAAATATTTTGCTAAAAGTGCAAGGTTTTTGTATCTGCTGGTGTAACTGCAGTGATGGCTTAACAGATTTCCTTTTTTATAATGGTCTTTACACTGGATTCATTTATCTTGAAATGTTGGGCAACTGCAGCTGTAGACCTCAATCTACAGTACATATCAAGCAGTTAAAGTTTTGCTTGTAATGTCATACTTTTCTCTGCTTCTTGGGAGCACTTCCAGCATCATTAGTGGCACTTCATATGGGTCTCCTAGTGTATTCGAGTTTTACAGTATTGCACTAAGCACGATGAAAAATATGGGAGATCACCTTTTACTGCAATACACAATTTACTGGAGGGAGGAACTGCTCATGTGGAAACAGACAATTAGTGGCAACACTTGAGTTCACCACAGTAGCAACAGGAGGTGGCTACAAAAATGTTACAATAGTATAGTATGTACTACAGTTACTTTTTTGTGGTTTTGATTTAATAGTGCATCTTTGTTTACATTTCTCTCTACTGCAAATGATACAATGTATTTGTGTGGGTAAGTTTTTATACATTTTAACATTTATAATTTATATATTTTATGGTAGTAAATTAGAAAACACAATGTTTACATATGTTTTATGCATTCATGACATATCAAACTTTTCTTAAATCTTTTGATATTTCTAAGTGGTGACATGGTTCATCAGCAAGTTTTTTCAAATTGCCACAAATTTCCAAAAAATATTTAATATATTTATGGAAAAAAAAAATGTGTGTAAGTGGACCCTGTTGTTCAAAGGTCAACTAGGCCGGGCGCGGTGGCTCAAGCCTGTAATCCCAGCACTTTGGGAGGCCGAGACGGGCAGATCACGAGGTCAGGAGATCGAGACCATCCTGGCTAATACGGTGAAACCCCATCTCTACTAAAAAAAAAAAAAATACAAAAAATTAGCCAGGCGTGGTGGTGGGCACCTAATCCCAGCTATTCTGGAGGCTGAGGCAGGAGAATCGCTTGAACCGGGGGGTGGAGGTTGCAGTGAGCCGAGATTGCCCCACTGCACTCCAGCCTGGGCGACAGTG
>NW_016816276.1:178925-182973 GCF_001698545.2 Rhinopithecus bieti
AAAAAAAAAAAAAACAAAGGTCAACTAAACACTCAGATTCCCCTCCCCTCCCCTCCCCTCGCCCCTGGACAGAGTCTCGCACTGTCGCCAGAGTTGGAGTGCAATGCTGCTATCTCTGCTCACTGCAACCTCCGCCTCCCGGGTTCAAGCAATTCTCCTGCTGTAGCCTCCTGAGTAGCCAGGACTACAGGCATGTAGCACCACGCCCAGCTGATTTTTGTAGTTTTAATGGAGATGTGGTTTCACTATATTGGCCAGGCTGGTCTTGAACTCCTGACCTTCTGAGATTACACTTTCCTCCTGTCTCAGCCTCTCGAGTAGCTAGGACTTTAGACATGCTCCACCATGCCCGGCTAATTTTTAAAAATTATTTTTTTGTAGAGAAGAGGGTCTTACCATGTTATGCCCAGGCTGGTTTCCAACTCCTGGACTTAAGCAGTCCTCTTGCCTCGGCCTCCCAGAGTGTTGGGATTACAGTTGTGAGCCACTGAACCCGGCCCAGACCTTTTCTTGTTAGAAGTTAGGACTTTGCTCCTAGTTCAAAGGGCGAGTCCCACTCCTGTAATTTTTATTGTCTTTTAACAGGACAGGTAAAATCTATGTTCTTCTGACAACAGAACTTCAAAATATATGAAGCAAAATGTGCAGAAGAGGAGACATAGACAAATCCACCATCATATTTGGGAATTTTAACAGCCTAAAAATTTATTAAGGATATCAAGGATCTGAATAACACTATCAACCAGCTTTTGCTAACTGACATAAATAGAATACTACCCTCAGCAACTATTAAGAAAAAAAATGTTCTTGTCTGGGCACGGTGGCTCTCGCCTGTCATCTCAGCACTTCGGGAGGCTGAGGAGGGCAGATTGCCTGAGTTCAGGAGTTTGAGACCAGTCTGGCCAACACGGCGAAACCCCGTCTACTAAAAATACAAAAAAATTAACTGGGCGTGGTACCATGCACCTGTAATCCCAGCTGCTTGGGAGGCTGAGGCAGTGGAATTGTGTGAACCAGGGAGGTGGAGGTTGCATTCAGCCCAGATTGCACCACTGCACTCCAGCCTAGGTGACAGAGTGAGACTCTGTCTCAAAAAAAAAAAAACAAAAACTAAAAAAAAGTAAAAATTCTTTTCAAATGCAGAAGGAACATTCACCAAGAGAGAATATACTGAGTCAAAATACAAGTCTCTAATTTCAAATGAGAATGTTGCAGAGTATTATGTTCTCTGACAATACTATAATTAAATTAGTAATCAATAATAATAGCATAGCTAGAAATTCTCCAAGTGCTTGGGAATTAAATGGTACACTTTATTATCCATGTGTCAGATGAAATCACAAGCAATATTAGAAAACATTTGAAGTGAATGGTAATAAAAGCGTATTGAAATTAATGGAATACATCTAAAGCAGCTTTGGGGAAAAGTTTTCATATTAAAGGCTTACTGTAAAAAAGAAGAAAGTTTTAAAATCAATCAATCATTTAAACGAGGAGTTGACAGACTTTTTCTGTAAAGGTCCAGGTAGCAAATATTTGAGGCTTTGTAAGTCATGTAAGTCTGTCACATATTCTCCCTCACCCCAACCATTTAAAAATGTAAATATCAGGCCGGGCACAGTGGCTCATGCCTGTAATCCCAGCACTTTGGGAGGCTGAGGCAGGTGGATCAGTTGAGATCAGAAATTCAAGACCAGCTTGACCAACATGGTGAAACCCCATCTCTACTAAAAATACAAAAGTAGCCAGCATGGAGGCATGCACCTCTAATCCCAGCTGCTTGGGAAGCTGAGGCAGGAGAGTCACTTGAACCCGGGAAGCAGAGGTTGCAGTGAGCCAAGATCGCACCACTGCACTCTAGCCTGGGTGACAGAGCAAGGCTCTGTCTCAAAAACAAACGAAAAAACAACCATTCTTAGGTGGGAAGCAATACATAAAGACCATTGTCATGATTTAGTAGTTTGGTGAACACTGATCTGTGCTTCCATCTTAGGATTCTAGGCGGGTGGGCGTGGTGGCTCACTCCTGTAATCCCAGCACTTTGGGAGACCGAGGCAGGCAGATCACCTGAGGTGTGGAGTTTGAGACCAGCTTGACCAACATGGAGAAACCTTGTCTCTACTAAAAATACAAAAAATTAGCCAGGCGTGGTGACACATGCCTATAATCCCAGCTACTTGGGAGGCTGAGGCAGGAGAATCGCTTGAACCCGGGTGGCAGAGGTTGTGGTGAGCCAAGATTGCGCCATTGCACTTCAGCCTGGGCAACATGAAACTCCATCTCAAAAAAAAAAAAAAAAAAAAAAAAAAAGATTCTAGGAAAAGAAGAATAAATCAAACAGAAGGAAAGAGGTAAAAATAATAGTTAATTAAATAAAAAATGGGCTAGGCATAGTGGTGCATGCTGAGAGGCCAAGCTGGGCAGATCACTTGAGCTCAGGAGTTTGAGACCAGCCTAGGCAGCGTGGTGAAATCTCATTTCTACAAAACAAAAGCCAGGCATTGTGGTGCATGCCTGTAGTCCCAGCTACTTGCAGGGCTGAGGCAGGAGGATTGCTTGAGCCTGGGAATTTGACGCTTCAGTGAGCCATGTTCATGCCACTGTGTCATGGTTTGCTTGCTGCAGCCTCCAAGTCAAGGGAGTGTGAGCTAGGACTACAAGCAGGCCCTACCACACCCAGCTAATTTTTATCTTCATTTTGTTGAGGTGGGGTCTTGATATGTTGTCCAGACTGGTCTCAAACCTGTGGCCACAAGTGAGCCATCTTAACCTCTCAAAGTTCTGAGATTACAAGTGTGAGCCACCATGCCTGGTCCAAAAATGGTTCTTTGTAAAGCTCAATAAAATGGATAAATCTCTAGCTAATCAAGAATAAAAGGAGAGAAGACAATTTACCACTATGAGGAATGAAGAGAGGACATTTCTACAGATCGTGCAGATATTAAAAGAATATTACATGTAACTTTATACTAATACATTTGGCAGCTTAGAGGAAATAGACAAATTCCTTCAAAGACACAAACTATCAAATATCCCAGGTTACTTGGGAAGAAGGATATCTGAATAGCCCTGCATCTGCTAAAGAAAGTGAATTTATATTTAAAAACCTTCCCACAAGGAAGCTTTATATCTAGATGGCTTTACTGGTGAATTTTAGCAAATATTTAAGGAGGAAATAGAGACAATTCTGTGCAAACTTTTCCTGAAAAATAAGAACACACTCCAATTCATTTTATTAGCTAGCATTGTCTCCAGGCAGACACTATAAAATGAAAAGAAAACTACAGAACAATATCCCTCGTGAACATAACAAAAATGTTTAACAAAATATTAGCACAATGTAATTTAGCAATATATATATAAATTATAAGATGTGATCAAGTGGGGCTTATATAAGGAATACTAAATTAATTTAATCAAAAATTAATATGATTCACAGACTAAAAAAAGAAAAGCCATACGATTCACTAGTTGCAGAAAAAGCATATGATAGAATTAAACATCCTTTTATGATTTTTAAAAAAACCTCATCAAATCGGGAAAGAAGTAAACTTTCTCAACCTGGTAAAGAAAATCTATGGAAACCTATAACTAACAGATAAAATTAGGAACAGGGCAAGGATGTCTGCTGTCACCACTTTTAGTCAACATTTTACTGGAGGTCCCAGCAAGGTGTAGTAAGGGAAAAGAAATATAAAACGTGCAGATTGGAAAGGAGGAAATAAAGATGTTACAGACAACATGGACTGTATTTGTAGAAATTCGTAAGGAATCTATACTGAAAAACTATCAGAATTAACAAGTGAGTTTAGCTGGGTTGTAGGATACATGGACAGTATACAAAAATCAATTTTATTTGTACATACTCGTAAACAATTGGAAAACGGAAAAAAGTGCCATTTATAACAGCATCAAAAAACCATGAAATACTTAAGGATAAATTTAACAAAATACATATAAGACCTATATACTTAAAGTGCACAATATTGCTAACATAAATAAGATATAGTTATTTGGGAGACAATTCTCCATGGATCTCCCCCCCCCC
>NW_016816276.1:183409-210844 GCF_001698545.2 Rhinopithecus bieti
GAGACAGGCTCTTACTGTGTTGCCCAGGCTGCAGTACAGTGGTACACTGTAGCCTTGAACTTCTGGCATCAAGCGATCCTCCCATCTCATCCTTCTGAATAGCTGGGACTACAGGTGCACGCCATTGCACCTGGCTTTTCCATAGGTCCTTGCATTTCTGTACCTCTTACCAGTGAGGCAGTGACAGCCCTTTTGTTTTAAATAATCTTTTCAGTGATATCTGTATAGCAAACAGCCTAGGATGATACAGCATCTCCCTCTGTAGCAAAGGGCAGATTTGCTTATTGTCCAGTATAATAAAGATAGTATCTCCCTCTGGGCAAAGAGCAGGTTTGCTTTGGGTTCCCTGGCTGGGCGCAGTGGCTCACGCCTGTAATCCCAGCACTTTGGGAGGCCGAGGCGGTCGGATCACGAGGTCAGGAGATCGAGACCATCCTGGCTAACATAGTGAAACCCTGTCTCTACTAAAAATACAAAAAATTAACTGGGCGTGGTGGCGGGCACCAGTAGTCCCAGCTACTCAGGAGGCTGAGGCAGGAGAATGACATGAACCTGGGAGGCGGAGCTTGCAGTGAGCGGAGATCGCGCCACTGCACTCCAGCATGGGCAACCGAGAGAGACTCTGTCTCAAAACAACAACAACAAAAGATTTGGGTTCCCTAAGCTCAGGGTTCCTCAGCTGTGATGCAAACCTACTGCATGTGCAGCATCTACCTGGACCCCCCCTGTGTCTTCCCTGAGGGACTTGGGGGATATGGGGGAACTGATACACACATGATGCTCGTGTTCCTTGCTGTACTGTGGGTCAAAAGTCCTTTTGTCTCTGACACAGGACTACTGTGTCTTCTGCCGGTATCCATGGAAGAGTACTAGGCTACTTTATTAGCTTTCAAAGAGAGTAGGAAGTCTCAGACCTCTCACAGTTCTTGATAGTTTTGGCCATGAGGATGGGGTACTGATAGGCATGGCATTCTGAGAGGAAGGATGAGAGCCTCTTGGGCTAGGTTAGGAGATATAAAAATTCTCTCTGGCGTCTGTTAGTGAATGGTCTTACCCAGGTGGTGGGCAAGGGCAGTGAGGATAGGGAGAGTGAAAGTCCTCCACTGTTCTACCTGTTAATGAATAATTTAGAGGCTTAGTTGAGAGGCAGGATTGAAACATACCACCTGAATTGTGCTTTGGTTGTTGTATGCTCAACTTCATGGCCCCTGCTCTGCTGAAAGGCAATGTGGCTACAGCTGCTGAGTTAAGGAGCCCTCAAAGCGGAACATATGGTTTCCACAATAAGGATATAGAGCTTTAGGTGGATTCAAAACCTTAGAATATGGTTGAGCTGCAAGGGTTAATGCTTGAAAATGAAAGTAAATGCAAACTTTGCTTATTGCTGTAGAGCCACAGTCTTGCTCTGTGGCCTGACCTCTCCCTCCTCCTACTCTTTAATTTCAGGTGCTTTAAAGAGAAAGATTAAAAGGGGTTGGGCTGATGTCTGTGTGTCCTTAGGGGGACCAAAGGCCATACCCATATGTCTAACTAAATATGCTAGAAGAACTTCAGGGAGAGGAAGGAGTCAAACTTTTATGGTTCTGTTGGATATAGGAACTAAATCATCATTCGGTGGGGGTGGAGTATCCGGATTCAACTCTTGGGATTTGGGGAAGAAAGTTAGTGTGACATTGTGAGTGGAGCCCTTTGTTGTATGTTGTTGTGATTGTCATTGCCGGTGCATATTTGATGTTGATATTTTTACATGCCTGTGCCGTGAATGCCCATAAGTGCCAGAGGGAATTCTTTGATCAGGAAGAGTCACATAAAGAAGTGCTAGTACTTTGGGGTCCCAAAACCCTAGTGAGTCCTTTAAGATGTTGTAAGTGACGGGTAACTTTGCAGTACATGTAACTAATTCATCCAATTCAGTAAGACTGTAAACCGGTTTTTTTTTTTTCCCTTGAGACAGAGTCTCGCTCTGTCTCCCAGGCTGGAGTGCAGTGGTGCCATCTCTGCTCATGGAAGCTCCGCCTCCCGGGTTCACGCCATTCTCCTGCCTCAGCCTCCAGAGTAGGCGGGACTACGGGCGCCCACCACCACACCTGGCTAATTTTTTGTATTTTAGTAGAGATGGGGTTTCACCATGTTAGCCAGGATGATCTTGATCTCCTGACCTCATGGTCCGCCTGCTTCGGCCTCCCAAAGTGCTGGGATTACAGGCATGAGCCACCACCAGGTATTTTTAAAAGAAAAAAAAAAATGACAGAGACTTTAACAGGAACTTGTCAAAGGAAGATATACAGATAGACAATATGCACATGAACAGAGGCTAGAGTCATTAATCATCTGGGAATTGCAAATTAAAAACACAATGAGATATCACTTCACACACACTAGAATGGCTGGAATTAAAAAGACCAACAGAAGACTGACAATACCAATTGTTGGTGAGGCTGTGGAGCAGCTAGAACTCTCATACATTGCTGGTGGGTGTATAAAACGCTACAGTTAAGTTGAGAAATAGTTTAGCAGTTTCATGCAAAATTAAAAATAAACTTACCATGTGATTCACCTGGAAGGAATTGCAAGATCTCCTTTTAGATATTTACTCAAAAGAAATGAAAAATATATTTTCAGAAAAAACTTGAACCTAAATATTTATAGCAGTTTATAGTAGAATTAGTCATCATAGTTCCAAACTGGAAACAGTCCAAATGTCTGTTAACAGATGAATGCATATACAAATTGTCATTGATTTGTACAGTGGAATATTACTCAGCAGTAAAAAGGAGTGGAACTACTAATAAGCAAAACAATGCAGATAAATCTCAAAAGCATGCTGAAGGAAAAAAAACTCATACCATATGATTGCTTTATGTCGTAAGTACATATATTATTCAATTTATATGAATTTCTGGGATGAGCAAAAAGACAACACTAATCTTTAGTGATAGAACAGACCTACTTCTCAAAAGAAGACAAATGTGGCCAAAAAACATGAAAAAAAGCTCAACATCATTTCATTGATCATCAGAGAAATGCAAATCAAAACCACAATGAGATACCGTCCCATGCCAGTCAGAATGGTAATTATTAAAAAGTCAGGAAACAATAGATGCTGGCGAGGCTGTGGAGAAATAGGAACGCTTTTAACTGTTTGTGAGAATGTAAATTAGTTCAACCATTGTGAAAGACAGTGTGGTGATTCCTCAAGGATCTAGAACCAGAAATACCATTTGACTCAGCAGTCCCATTACTGTGTATATACCCAAAGGAACATAAATCATTCTGCTATAAAGACACGTGCACACGTATGTTTATTGCAGCACTATTCACAATAGCGAAGACTGGGAACCAACCCAAATGCCCATCAGTGATAGACTGGACAAATAAAATTTGGCACATATACACCATGGAATACTATGCAGCCATAAAAAGGAATGAGATCATGTCCTTTGCAGGGACATGGATGAAGCTGGAAGCCATTATCCTCAGCAAACTCACACAGGAACAGAAAACCAAACACTACATGTTTTCACTCATAAGTGGGAGTTGAACAATGAGAACACATGGACACAGGAAGGGGAACAACACACACTATGGTCTGTTGGGGAGGGAACTTAGAGGATGGGTCAACAGGTATAGCAAACCACCATGGCACACATACACCTGTGTAACAAACCTACATGTTCTGCACATGTATGCCGGTTTTTTGTTTGTTTGTTTGTTTGGAAAAGTAGACTTATTTTTTCCCTGTTGTAAAACACCAATGGTAAAATTTAAGGGAATATAATTTTGGGATTAAGATTATTAACTGTGGCATCTTTTTAAAAAAATTTTTTTGAGACAGAGTCTCACTCTGTTGCCTGGGCTGGAGTGCAGTGGCATAATCTCGGCTCACTGCACCCTCCGCCTCCTGGCTTCAAGCGATTATTGTCCTTCAGCCTCCTGAGTAACTGGAATTACAGGCACCTGCCACCGCCCTGGCTAATTTTTGTATTTTTAGTAGAGATGGAGTTTTGCCATGTTGGCCAGACTGGTCTTGAACACTTGACCTCAGGTGATCTGCCCACCTCGGCTTCCCAAAGTGCTGGGATTACAGGCAAAAGCCACTGTGCCCAGCCAAGATTATTAACTGTGGCATCTTAAAAACCTGAGCTGGAGTCCTGGCTCTACCATTCACTAGCTATGTGACTTTAGGCAAATTAACCTTTCTAAATGACCTCATCTATAAAACAGAGATAATGATGATTCCCATTTCTGAGTTGTTGTGAGAATAAATTAAATTATGTCATCACTGTTGTATAGTAAGCACTCAATAATGATGGTTTATTTTGGCAGTAGTAGTATTTGCCAATGCTAATAGTCATAATTTGCTGCTTTTGTGTTAATTTTATATGGGTGGTGTATCTTTTTTTTTTTTTTTTTTGAGATGGAGTCTTGCTCTGTCGCCAGGCTGGAGTGCAGTGGCACGATCTCGGCTCACTGTACCTCAGCCTCCTGGGTTCAAGCGATTCTCCTGCCTCAGCCTCCTGAGTAGCTGGTACTATAGGTGTACACCACCATGCCCAGCTAATTTTTGTATTTTTAGTTGAGACAGGGTTTCACCATGTTGGCCAGGATGGTCTCTATCTCTTGACCTCGTGATCTGCCCACCTTGGCCTCCCAAAGTGCTGGGATTACAGGCGTGAGCCACTACGCCCAGCCGGGGTGGTATATTTTTATATTTAAAAAAACGGGGCCGGGCATGGTGGCTCACACCTATAATCCCAGCACTTTGGGAGGCCAACGTGGGCAGATCACCTGAGGTCGGGAGTTTGAGACCAGCCTTACCAACATGGAGAAACTCGGTCTCTACTAAAAATACAAAAAATTAGCTGGGCGTGGTGGCGCATGCCTGTAATCCTAGCTACTTGGGAGGCTGAGGCAGGAGAATCGCTTGAACCTGGGAGGTGGAGGTTACAGTGAGCCAAGATTGCACCATTGCACTCCAGTCTGGGTAACAAGAGCAAGACTCCATCTCAGAAAAAAAAAGGAAGAGAAGAAAGTTGCTGATTAGGTTCCTATGGATCTGATGTTCTGTGGGCAAATAACTCACTGCAATTTATTCTGTCGTAAACATGATTTACTGTCTTTTATACATGAAGATAATATAATTGATTCCTTTATTGGAAGTTCTGCAGACCTTTGGCTAAAAGTACCACAGCTTGAAGTTTTTCATAATCTGCTTTATGACTATTACTTTTTTTTCTTCATGGGGACTGGCTGTGCATCTCTTAAATGGTTCTTTTTGACACTTTAAATGGCTGAGGATGGCCAGGCATGGTGGCTCATGCCTGTAATCCCAGCACTTTGGGAAGCTGAGGCAGGTGGATCACCCGAGGTCAGGAGTTCAAGACCAGTCTGGCCAATATGGCAAAACCCTCTTTCTACTAAAAATACGAAAATTAGCCTGGCATGGTGGCAGGCACCTGTAATTCTAGCTACTCAGGAGGCTGAGGCAGGAGAATCACTTGAACCCAGGAGGCGGAGGTTGCAGTGAGCCGAGATTGTGCCACTGTACTTCAGCCTTGGCAACAGAGTGAGACTCCGTCTCAATAAATAAACAAACAAACAAACAAATAAATAAGTAAATGGCTGAGGAGGGTTTGAGAATCTTCTTTCCAAATAAAAGTTTCCTTGGTATGAAGCTAGTTGATCAAAGTTGGACCACAAATGCTATTTGATCTGCAATTACTGAGATGAATTACTCTAGAAACTCCTTTAACATTAATTTTGGTATTTAATGGATTTTTAAAATGGGATAGTACACTCATATTAGAACCTAGCTCATTGGAGCTTTGAATATATTTTACAATATGTTAATATTTAAATCTTTATTTCCTTGTGTGAATCAGCAGTTTTCAAGTCTGTCAATGAGAGGAAAAAAAACTGGGAAGAAATAAGATCAGATACATCAAAGATGACAAGTTTTATTAGAGGGCATTAGAAAGGAGTTTCATGTGATTATGTGACTTAGTGTTGCCTGAGTGCGAGATACTTGTGGATTGAGACAAGGAGAGTAAGAATGTTTGCTTCTAGTTTTGTGTTCCATATGACCTAGATTACAGATTCTCGCAGGTTGAAGATGTGTTAACATGATTTAGCCCAGATAAGCATCAGGAATGTTCTTCCTTCAATTATATATCAATTTAAAAATTGTCATTTTGTCATTTGCATTTTTCTTGGATTTTTTTTCTTACATCTTTTGAAACCTAGTAACTTGTTCATTTTTCAACTTTTATTACAGTGCCTGATCAACTTTCTAGTGGGAGAACGATCATGGAGGTGGTGCCAGCCGAGGTGAATAGTTTGCTTCCAGAGGAAATAATGGACACTGGTATAACTTTAGTGGATGATGATAGTATTGAGGCTGTTATTGTTTCATCCCCAATTCCCATGGAGACAGAACTGGAAGAAATTGTCAACATAAATTCTACTGGTGACTCTACAGCCACGCCCATTTCCACGGAACCAATCACAGTGTACAGTAACCACACTAACCAAGTTGCAGTGAATACCACAATTACTAAAGCAGATTCTAATACCACAGTGAAACCAGCTTTTCCAAGTGGCCTTCAAAAACTTGGTGCTCAGACTCCTGTGACTATATCAGCCAATCAGATTATTTTAAACAAAGTATCACAGACATCTGATCTTAAACTTGGCAATCAGACCCTTAAACCAGATGGACAGAAGTTAATTTTAACAACTTTGGGCAAGTCTGGTTCACCAATTGTTTTAGCACTACCCCATAGCCAACTACCCCAGGCTCAGAAAGTTACAACTCAGGCCCAGTCAGGAGATGCTAAGTTACCACCGCAGCAAATTAAAGTAGTTACCATTGGAGGGAGGCCAGAGGTGAAACCTGTCATTGGTGTCTCAGCATTGACCCCAGGAAGTCAACTGATTAATACTACAACTCAGCCCTCTGTGTTACAGACCCAACAGTTAAAAACAGTACAGGTAAAAGAAAAAAGGGGGCTTACTAATTAAAATGCATGTTAAAAAAATTTAACTGGTTCATAGTTGTGTTTGTAGGGTTACTAAATACATAGTTGTTACTGAATTCGTTTGAATGTTGTTTTACGTAATTGTGTGTGTTTTTTTTAAGTTTGATATGTCTAATGCTTATGAAAATTTTTACCAGATAACTTAGAAAGCAAACTTAATTTTGGTTAAATTCCAAATTAGTATTTTATAGCCTTTTACTAATTTTAAAATGCATTTTATTCTTAGTGGTAGTTTGATTACAAGGATGTTTTGCTGGTATAAAGATGCCAGACTTGCTGCTGGGCTATCAAAAAATCATTTAGACAACATTGTTTTTTGTTTTTTGTTTTTTTCCAGTTAACAGATGGCCAAAGGCTAGGAGAACTTTGTTGCTCTGAGAAACCCTCAGAGCCAGTAATAGTGCATGTTAGCCAGCGTGTGCCTTTTATTTGGAGTTTACTGTTCATTGCCATTATTTATGTTTGTACCATGGAAAAGACAGTGACATGCGATGGAAGATAACATACAGGCTTTAGAGTTGTACCAGCTGGGTTTGAGTTGCCTCTACGTTATCCTACCAGTTATGGAAAACTTTTGTAGGTTTCTCTGAGTTTTGACTTTTCTTAAGAATACTTTTGATCATGATGAAATGTGTAGTATAATTCTCAAAATATTGAGGATGTTTCATAATGGTACCTATTACTAGTATGAACAGGACCCTAAGAAAGAAGGTTACTGGAATATATATTAAGTTATTTCCAGTTTATCAAGCCCAGATAGGCTTTCTTAGGCCACCACTACTCTTAGAAATGCAGTGATCGGCTGGGCGTGGTGGCTCAAGCCTGTAATCCCAGCACTTTGGCAGGCTGAGGTGGGCGGATCCCCTGAGGTCAGGAGTTTGAGACTAGCCTGCCCAACATGGTGAAACCCCATCTCTACTAAAAATACAAAAAATTAGCCAGATCTGGTGGTGAGTGCTTATAATCCCAGCTACTCGGGAGGCTGAGACAGAATTTGTTGAACCCGGGAGGCAGAGGTTGCAGTGAGCCGAGATCGTGCCATTGCACTCCAGCCTGGGCGACAAGAGTGAAACTCCATCTCAAAAAAAAAAAGAAAAAAGAAATGCAATGATCTAATTATGACCAGGAAACAAAAATATATCCTCTGTTTGAAAGAGCTATCTTTGAGAAAAAAGGAGAATGCATAGAAATAAAGAAAATGTGTAAGAAGGAAGTAGGAAGGTTTTGGGAAACTACACTTAGCTGATACTAGAAGTAATGTTTTGGTTACTGTGTTGACAGTAGAATTAGAAACCACTTTTCATGGGCTTTGCATTTAAGAACTTTGTAGAATTTCTTAAATCTTATAACTTGCCTGTGTCCCCTTTGCTACTATTAAATGTTTAGTCCTCTTCCTTGTTCATTATTCTCACTTATCTATGACTTCCTTTTACTTCTTATTTTTGCTAAGAATCTCTTGGATGAGAGATCCTATCACCATCAAGCATCTTGTCCTCAGTTTTGAAGCTTGTTTTGATTAGTTTACCAAAGTTTATTTGGCTTTGGCAATATGGATCATAATTATGTTCAAAAGAAACTGATACCAGGTGTGGTGGCTCACATCTGTAAGCCCAACACTTTGGGAGGCCAAGGTGGGCAGATTCTGTGAGGCCAGGAGTTTGAGACCAGTCTGGGCAACATAGTGAAACCCTGTTTCTACCAAAAATACAAAAAGTTAGCCCAGCATGGTGGTGCACACCTGTGTTCCCAGGTACTCAGGAGGCTGAGGTGAGAGGATCGCTTGAGCCAGGGAGGTCTAGGCTGCTGTGAGCTGTGGTCGCACCACTGCACCTCAGCCAGGGCTACAGTAAGACCCTGTCTCAAAAAAAAAAAAAAGGAAAAGAACATAAATTAGAATGTCATTTTTTTTTTTAATTTATGAGAGCAAGGCATATGTGCCATTTCACTGACCAGTGTTGCTTGTATCTATTATTTCTCTACTTTAATTCCCTAAGTAATGACGATAAAAGCGAAGACTTGGATCTAATTCTTATAACTTGTTTTATTGTAACTTTTCTGTTCTGTTTTGTTTTTGAGAAAGGTCTCACTGTCACCTAGTCTGGAGTGCAGTGTGTAATCTTGACTCACTGCACCCTTGACCTCCCAGGCTCAAATGATCCTCCCACCTCAGCCTCCCAAGTAGCTGGGACTACAGATGCAAGCCACCATACCTGGCCAATTTTTGTATTTTTTTTTGTAGCGATGGAGGTTCGCCATGTTGCCCACGCTGGTCTCAAAACTCCTGGATGCAAGCAATCCACCTGCCTTGGCCTCTCAAAAGTGCTGGGATTACAAGCATCAGCCACTGCACCCAGGCTACTGTTAGTTTTCTAAAGCCTGATTCTATTTAATAAAAAATAATTCTATTTAAAAAAACACAATAAAAACAAAAGAATTACATTTAGAATATTTTTTTACCTGTACGGTCCGTTATTTTTAGGCGACTTAAGTCTTTCCAACTCAGAAGTAACCTACAGCCGGGCGCGGTGGCTCAAGCCTGTAATCCCAGCACTTTGGGAGGCCGAGACGGGCGGATCATGAGGTCAGAGATCGAGACCATCCTGGCTAACACGGTGAAACCCCGTCTCTACTAAAAAATACAAAAAACTAGCCGGGCGACATGGCGGGCGCCTGTAGTCCCAGCTACTCGGGAGGCTGAGGCAGGAGAATGGCCTAAAACCCGGGAGGCGGAGCTTGCAGTGAGCTGAGATCCGGCCACTCCCCCCCAGCCGGGGCACAGGGCGAGACTCCATCCAAAAAAAAAAAAAAAAAAGAAGTGACCTACAAAGCTCCAAGCACAAAAGACAAATTAAAACTATGCATCTATATTTTCCTTTTCAACACCAGAATATTTGGTTTAGTATTACAAAGATTATATGATTTTCTGTTTTTTTTTTCCCCTAGGTAGTTGTCAGTGTTGTCTTAAGTTTAATCAGAGTATTAAGACTGTTAGGGTATAGTTAGCAGGCAAGGGTGGAAGATGGAGGCCATCTTGAAAAATGAAGAAAAGACGTGACCTTTGAAGCCAGAGGCAGTAACAGGTATAATTATATGTAATAACAGATATATAAACACTTTCCCATGTTTCCTGTGCGTAGTTTATAAGAGTAGTAAATAACTAGCAGTCTGGGACAACAGAACTCCTTCCTAGCTCCTGAATCTATCCAACACAGTGCCAAAAATTACTTGTATGTATTACTTGATGACATATTTTACTACCTTATTTGTAAGGTTTTTTTCCATTTTTGTCTTAAGCTGCTGATTCTATAAACTTGTTAAAGTGATCTTTGATGCTTTGTTTTACTTAATAATTTTGTTACAGGATACTTTAGAATTCATAGTGCAAAAAATTCATAGTTCTTTAATGGAACCAAAAGTTATTATTTTCAGCACCGCTAAAGAAACATAACCACAAGAGCAAGATGAGATTGTTTGTTTGAATAATTAATGTGCTTTTGGTTGTACTGTTTATATTTTTTTCTCACTGATAAGTATTCATATACTCATGATTGTGAAAATCAGTTTAAAATGGGGAAATACTTTAAGCCCATAATTGTTATAGCTAAGGTTATTTATTGTTAATATGGCATTCTAAGAATAGCAATACTTCTACCTCTAGAGATCCTTAATATTATAGATACAATAGATACAATTTTGACTGACTTTAGGGTTTTAGGTCTGTAAACATACTTGGGAAATTTGTATTTCTCTAAATTTCATTAGCTTTCTAGAGTATAATTATGGATTTATTTGAGTATGTTGTAGTTTTGCAAGTTGGCTGTTTTTAAATACAATAATGGGTATCTTTTTTAAGTAATTTGTATCGTATATACAGTTGGTTTTGTCAGTAATGTGTTCTGAGTATAAAAAAGTAATATATTGTGAGTATATTGTGTTATTTAGTTTAATTTATAATTTGAGCACAAAGAGCTAATATTTGTCTAGTTCTGTGATCTATTATAGCTTCCGGTGTATTTCAGTTATTCACGTTGGTCATATATTTTCATTTGAGTCACTATTTCCTATAATAAATAGTACTTTTATGGTCTCAATTTTCATTGCCAAAAGATATAATTAATATTTAATGTTCTTCACACTCCAAAATTCTTTGATTTTTATCCTAGGTAAATTTCTTCTTTTAACTTTCAGAAGAAGCTGTGTCTTTGTATATGGTGATAATTGCAATATAAAAATTTGATAATTCTACACTCCTTGACTTGCGGAGAATTATAATTCAGGTCAACAGTGTGCCAATATATAACTTCAAGTTGGAGATGAATTAAATATAGATTCTCTCTTCAAGGAATTTAAAATATAGTAAACAGTTGCTGTAGCCCAGGAGTTTCAGGCTGCAGTGAACTATGATTGCACCACTGCACTCTGGCCTGGGTGACGAGATGAGACCCCATTTTTTTTTTTTTTTGGAGACAGAGTCTCACTCACTCTGTCACCCAGGCTGGAGTGCAGTGGTGCAATCTTGACTCCCTGAAACCTCTGCTCCTGGGTTCAAGCAATTCTCCTGCCACAGCCTCCCGAGTAGCTAAGATTATAGGCGTGCGCCACCGCATCCTGCTAATTTTTCTATTTTTGTAGAGACAGGGTTTCACCATGTTGGCCCGGCTGGTCTTGAACTCCTGACCTCAAGTGATCCTCCTGCCTCAGCCTCCCAAAGGGCTGGAATTACAGGCATGAGCCACTGCACCTGGCCCAGAACCCCATCTTTAAAAGAAGAAAAGTATAGTACCTAATAGTTTAGTAAATAATATTTCACAGCTGTTGCCCTTATAATAGTTTTGTTCTACCAAATTTTTCTGTTTTGTAGCCTAGGGCTTTACCTTACTCAGTTCTCCCTTAATCTACTCATATTTAGATCTAAAGTTGAAAATCTAGTCATAAGCCTACCTTTAATGTGTATGTATTTATATTTTGCATCCAAGGGCCAATGTAATTCTATATATAGGTGGCTTTGTCATTTGCACTATACTTTCTTTACTTACTCTTTTTATTATTGAGTAATTTGTTATTTTGAACAAAAATATTACTGTGCCATAGTTTTATTTTTTCATTAAACATTATTATTACTTTTGTTTTCATCATATGCATATATCCAAGACATGAAAATAAGGAATTATAATAAAATGCAAAAGTATTATTATATATGGGATTAAGGATATGATCATATTAATATTTTGATGAATGTCTGCATTTTAAATGTTCTTAACATTAATATTAATACATAGATATATTCTGTTAAGTGTGAGCCGGTTTTACATGTACTACTTTGTATGAATCTTTGGTATAATTTTGATTTAATAGGCATTTTATAGAAACAGATGGTCTTCATAGTTATTTATATGTTTCAGATTGCTAAGAAGCCTCGAACGCCAACCTCTGGTCCAGTAATCACGAAGCTGATCTTTGCAAAACCAATTAATAGTAAAGCAGTTACAGGACAGACAACTCAAGTTTCACCACCAGTCATTGCAGGTTATATTTCTTTATAGTTTATTAAGCTAAATATTTATCTTCCTTTTAGATTTAAAAAGGCTGTTCTGCCAACTTAAAATGTTTTAGTGTAACAAACATAGCTTATTATTATAAACCAGACTAGTTAATAAGAAATGTTTGCTTCAAGCAAAATGCCTTATCTGAAAATCAGTTCATTACTTTAGTCTCCTTAGTTTTTGGTAGAAATTTACCATGATACTAGCAAAGTCTCAAACTCCAATAATACTAGCTAATATTTATATAGTGTTCACTGTGTGCCAGGCGCCATTCTTAGCCCTTTACATGTGGTGACTATATCATTCCCCAGCAATCCTATAGGTAGGTACTAATAACATCCCCATTTTGCCAGTGTGGAAGTGGAGGCACTCGGCTAGTAAATGGCTGAGCTGGAATTTGAACCCAGGCAATTTGACTCTGGAGCACATGTGCTAAGTTTAATAAATTTAAATTAATATACACAAGAGTATAGTATTTCATGGTTTCTGTTTGAATTTTTGGTTTCAGTCTTTTAGTATACTCTATATGGAGTTATCTGTTAACAGAAAATTGTCACAATGATAGTAATTACTTAAGTGATAACAGAATTTTAGCTGAATTACTTTTATTAGAACACTCCTTAGTGTGGCCCAGTTCTCTTTTATTTTATACTTTAATATGTGTCATCACCAATCACTATATCACCTCAGAAATCTTGACTTCAAGTGTTCGTTCTCTTTATTCTTTTAGTTTACTTGCCTTTTTACTCCCAATCCAGCAATTGACTTTGAAATTTCTGGTCCATTTATTTTTCTACTTTCTCAATAATCATTCCTTTCCTGTCCTCAAATTCTTCCTTCCTCAAGATGAAGTCCATGACCCATCCTATTGCTCTCTTGTAGACACTATTGATTCTCTTTTTCCGGTCTCTTTCTCTGATGGCTTGGCTAAGTCCAACCCTCCTATTCCTTGTTTGGCTAGCAGCTCAAGGTTTTAGAGAAAATCACACAGCCATATTGATCTTTAATCCAGAGCCATACTAAATGACTCTTTAACTAGTTATGGGATCATTTCTAATTTCTACTGTGCTAAAGGCTTATATGAAAGCACCTCTGGATGGTAAACTTTTGACTAGAGACTTTCATATCCTAATTACCCATCCCTAGACTGTGTATTCTTGATGAGGGTACTCAAATATTAACTGATCATTCCTAACATGTATATTAAAACCATCTGTCTTTAATACATTTACAACATAGTGGTAGACAACTCGGAAGTCAATGGCAGTGACTTGTCATTTTCCTGAGGCTTTGATTTGTACGTAGGCTCGATTTGTATTTGTATGTAGAGAGGCTTCTCATTTTAGCTAATGAGAAGAGGTGTAATGTGAAAGCAGTGTTAGGTGAGTGACTGTTCTCTTTCTCTTGGTGCTCAGTAGAGATTTGTGACAGTATAGGAAGCTGATGTCTTGAGACATGTCATGGGAGGCAGGTGTGGCCCCAAAGAAAAGACTGGAAAGGGTTTGGGTTTGGAGCTGGTTTAGGAAGTGGGCTGCAATTGGCTATAAGTAAGCAAGGGTTGGAAGTATTGATTAAAAAGAAAACACCAGTCCCCTTGGAGATTTTGTATAGGTAGAGGGGCTTAATCAGGAGTGTTTTAATGGGATATTCTTTACTGTTTTGAGTTTCTGAAGAGACTCTGAGAGAGTCCCTGAAAAGTTTTAGTTAATGGGAAGGAGGAGGTATGGGTTGTATGGTAAACAATTGTAGTGTTTGAGGAAGTATCTGAATGAATTTTTGGTTAATGTCAAGAGTTCACCCTATCATAGACGTTTGTATATGTCATTGCTTGGTCTTTGGGTTGTTTATAATGTGTTGCAGACTGATTGTAACTTTATTTTTTAATTGCACCCGGACTTAATAGGCCTACCAGAATACATATATACTTCTGTAAAATTTTACTAGCATTCTTGGCATTAAGTTCAGTTTGGATAGATAATTTCTACTTTTAACTGGTTCTTTATAACCTTAAAAAATTCATATATGCTAAATTTTAACCCATCCAAGTGCCTTTCTGTTGAATTGTATCACAAGGAGATTCCATCATCTTTATGTTTACATTGCAGCTAAGACTGCAGTCTTTTTTCATGCAGCTAGTCTTTATATTGCAGCTAATGCTTTTTTTTTTTTTGAGACAGTCTCGCCCTGTTGCCCAGGCTGGAGTGCAATGGCATGATCTCGGCTCACTGCAACCTCCGCCTCCCGGGTTCAAGCGATTCTCCTGCCTCAGCCTCCCGAGTAACTGGGATTACAGGCGCCCGCCACCACAACCAGCTAACTTTTGTATTTTTAGTAGAGACAGGGGTTTCACCATGTTGGCCAGGCTGGTCTCGAACTCCTGACCTTGTGATCCACCCGTCTTGGCTTCCCAAAGTGCTGAGACTACAGGCATGCGCCACTGCGCCCTGCCAGCTAATACTCTTTCAAAGTACCTTGAGATTTTTTTTTTAATGGTTTTTGGGCTTCTCATTAAAGATGACTATCTTTTTCTGTGTTTCAGTCAAGATGATTTTATATTTGTGTATAAGTGAGTTTTCTAAAATGCATATCTGAACTTGTCACACCCTTGCTTAAAATTTTCTTGGCTTTGTTCATTTCTTCAGCTGGACCCATCGGGATTAAGTTCAAATGCCACTGCTTTCTTAGCATTAAAGGCATTTATGATCTAATGCATGCCTTTTTATTTTCACCTCCAAAATAGTAGCTCCAAACCTACTGATTTAACTTATTGTAAGAAATCACCAAATGGATCGAAACTAAGTTATAGGACTAAGGGTCTTGGCAAAGTTCCTTTTACATGGAATGCCTTTCTTTGCTGTTCCTCGCGGCTGGCTCATCCATTTTATTTCTTAGATTACCCGTTTCGGAAGTTTTTGACTTCTAGGTTTAGTCAGGTATTCTTTCTCTGATCATTTCCTATTTATTTCCATAAAAATTGGTTATACTTACCAAGTACTTATCTTAAACTTCTGATAAATTTCACACTGGCTTTGAGTTATCCATTAGTCATACTATATTATAAATGTTGGTTTTCTTGTCTGTCTCCCCATAACCCTTATAATTTCTCATGATGGTAGCTTTTTGTTTGTTTGTTTGTTTTGTTCATCATCTAGCTTGCTCTCTCTCTCTTTTTTTTTTTTGAACGGAGTTTTCGCTCTTATTGCCCAAGCTAGAGTGCAGTGGCGCGATCTCGGCTCACTGCAACCTCCACCTCCCGGGTTCAAGCGATTCTCCTGTCTCAGCCTCCTGAGTAGCTGGGATTACAGGTGCCTGGCACTATGCCTGGCTAATTTTTTTTATTTTTAGTGGAGACGGGGTTTCACCATGTTGGCCAGGCTGGTCTCGAACTCCTGACCTTAGGTAATCCTCCCGCCTCAGCCTCCCAGAGTGCTGGAATTACAGGCATGAGCCACTGTGCCTGGCCTCATCATCTAGTTCTTTTAAAAAACTTATTTTTAAAAAATTGTGGTAAGATATACATAACATAAAATTTACTATCTTAACTTTTTTTTTTTTTGAGATGGAGTTTCACTCTGTCACCCAGGCTGGAGTGCAGTGACATGATCTCAACTCACTGCAGCCTCTGCCTCCCAGGGTCAAGTGATTCTCCTGCCTCAGCTTCCTGAATTGCTGAGACTACAGGCGTGCTCCACCACATCTGGCTAATTTTTGTATTTTTAGTAGAGAAGGGGTTTCACCATGTTGATCAGGCTGGTCTTGGACTTATGACCTCAAGTGATCCACCCGCCTCAGCCTTCCAAAGTGCTGGGATTACAGATGTGGGCCACTGTACCCAGCCTCATCTTAACTGTTTTAAGTGCATAGTTCGTTGGCATTAGGTACATTCGCATTGCTATACAACCATCACCACCATTCCATCTCTAAAACTTTTTCTTTTTGCAAAACTGAAATCTTGTACCCATTAAGCAAAAACTCCTTATTCTTCCTTCCCCAGTCCAGCATCTGGCAACTAGTATCCCACTTTTATCTCTCCATGGTTTTTTTTTTTTTGAAACAGTCTGTCACTCTGTCACTCAGGCTGGAGTGCAGTGGCGCGATCTTGGCTCACTGGAACCTGTGCCTTCCCGGGTTCAAATGATCCTCCTGCCTCAGCCTCCCAAGTAGCTGGGATTTGAGATGGAGTCTCAGTTTGTTGCCCAGGTTGGAATGCAGTGGTATGATCTTGGCTCACTGCAACTTCTGCCTCCTGGGTTCAAGTGATTCTCTTGCTTCAGCCTCCCAAGTAGCTGGGATTACAGGTGTGTGCCATCACGCCTGGCTAATTTTTGTATTTTTAGTAGAGATAGTGTTTCACCATGTTGGCCAGGCTGTTCTCAAACTCCTTACCTCAGATGATCTGCCCACCTCAGCCTCCCAAAGTGCTGGGATTACAGGTGTTAGCCACCATGCCCGTCCATTGCCCTTTTTTTTTTTGATTGGCTTATTTCCCTTAGCATAATGTCCTTAAGGTGCATTTGTGTTGTAGTGTATATCAGAATTTTCTTTTTAAGGCAGAGTCATGTTCCATTGTAGTTATGTATGTACTGTATTGATGGTTCTTTTATCTTGTTTCTCTCGCTCTTTCACTTTCTCCTCTGTCTCCACATCCCCAGAACCTAGCACAATTTTTTGCACTGTTTTTTTTTTTTTTGAGATGGAGTTTTGCTCTATCGCCCAGGCTGAGTGCAGTGGCACGATTTCGGCTCACTGCAAGCTCCGCCTCGAGGGTTCACGCCATTCTCTTGACTCAGCCTCCTGAGTAGCTGGGACTACAGGCGCCTGCCACCACGCCCGGCTTATTTTTTGTATTTTTAATAGAGACAGGGTTTCACCATGTTAACCAAGATGGTCTCGATCTCCTGACCTCGTGATCCACCCGCCTTGGCCTCCTGAAGTGCTGGGATTACAGGCGTGAGCCACTGTGCCCGGCCCCTATTTTTGGCACTTTGATGTAGTTCTGTGAATGCGTATTGTTGCATGAATATGTATATCATGGAGGTACTATAGTGATACAGTAGGAGCTATTGGGAAACTTGGGTTTTTAGTCATGGGTCTTCTGTTGATTTTCTCTGTGATCTTGGGTAAATACATTATTTTGTTCATCTTAGTTTAGTAAAATGTAGATACCAACCACCTGACAAGACTTGAGGTAGTTCCATGAGATAATAGAGGTTCCCATTATCACAGCTCTCACGGTAGAAGGTTGCTTCATGGGAGCAAGCTTCATCACAATGTGAAATTAATCTCTTATAGAATTTGGCCTTACTCGAATATTCTACCTTCCTGCCCCAGCCTATCTAGTCTGTGGCTTTAAGGAGTATGTCTCTTTTGATTCTTGGAGAATACCTGACAACAGAAATTGATTTCAAGGTGAAATTATGTAACTTGCATGCTTGCTTGAATCTGTGGAACTAAGGATAAATAGGGATTTGGAGGTTAGATTAGATAATCAGAAATGCCATCAGGATGAAAGCCAAGTGGACCCTCAAAAAGAGTAACTTGAATTTCAAAGGATATCAAGGTTCTTGGGAACATTGATGAAATCTAGAAATATTTTGGTAGAAATGACCTGCTTTATGAGTATGTCGTGCCCATTTGTCATTATCAACATAATTTATCCTTTTGCTGTCGTCCAGATTTTCAGAAGGAATCTCTCTCCCTGAAACTCAACAGCTGATTTTTTTCTTTGTTCATCCTAAGAGTTAATATAGTTGCAATTATAAACGGAATTTTAAAAAATATAGGCCACAAAAGTAAAAGTTTTATTACTTTTAGTTTTGTAATTTATATTGAAGTTTTTGTTCCTGTTTTAAGTGAATTAACATTACGTTGCCTTTTTCTGATATCAGTTATCCTCAGGAATTGAAGATTTTCTATATGAATTTTTTCTTTCTTTCTTTCTTTTTTTTTTTTAGAGGGATTCTTCCTCTTGTTGCCCAGGCTGGAGTGCAATGGCGCAATCTCAGCTCACCGCAACCTCTGCCTCCCAAGTAGCTGGGATTACAGACGCATGCCACCACGCCCGGCTAATTTTTGTAGTTTTAGTAGAGATGGGGTTTCACCATGTTGGCCAGGCTGGTCTCGAATTCCTGACCTCGTGATCCACCCGCCTCGGCCTCCCAAAGTGCTGGGATTACAGGTGTGAGCCACTGTGCCCGGCTGTTTATGAATATTATCTGAAAGATGTGTAATTCCTAAAAAATATGAAATTATAGCAGTGGCTATAAATATTGAACATTTTATGAAACTGTGTCTTTACTGGTAATTTCTTTTCTTAACATAATGGTTGTTGGGGCTTCACACTTATCCCACAGGTATTAGCTTTGGAAACCAGAATAGACAAACATATTACTTTAGACAGGCTCGATACTTTAGAGCAGCTCTCTAAACATTTGATGTAGATTCATTTGGTTTATTTAGAATTGACTTTATGTAGTTATGATGTATTCAGGTTTTTTAAAAACCTGGCAGAATGTCATTAAAATTAATCTATGTACTACAAAGAAATTTTGAAAATTGTATTAAAAATACTTTAAAAATTCATAGATGGGGAAAAAACTTGATTCACTTTTTAAAAAAGAAACTGTGCCAGCCTGGGCAACGTGACAAAACTCCATGTCTAAAAAAAATTTTAAAATAGCTGAGAATGGTGGCATGTGCCTATGGCCCCAGCTACTCAGAAGGCTGAGGTAGGAGGATCATTTGAGCCCAGAAGATCAAGGCTGCAGTGAGCTATGATCACACCACTGCCACTAGCCTGGGTAACTGAGCGAGACCCTTGTCTCAGGAAAAAAAAAAAAAGGCATACTTTGGCATTGTTATCAGGAAAATGGCCCAGAAGCTGCTAAACATTAGTTTTTTATTTTTGTCTAAAGTGAAAGCCCTTTCTTTCTCTCTTACCCTTTCTCCCTCACTGTCATGCTCTCTCCTTCATCTCTATAGCTGGATCTATGAGTTTAATCATAGTATCTAAAGGTGAGAGTAGATTCTAGAGATAATTTAGTTATCAATCTTCTCTACTTCTTAGATGCCTGACTTTCTTCTTTAGCCAGTGTATTTGATTATCCAGCATCTGCTTGGGACACCTTTAGTGACTAGAAACTCACTTGTGTTGAAATAGTCATTTCAATTGGAAATTTTTGTTAGAAGTTATTTCTTAGTGCTGAGCTGAAATATTTTCTGTTTCTCTGCATTTGATGTGATACAGATTGGTTCTAAGCCTTTAACCTGACAGCCTGGATTAGTTAGGATAATCTTGGTTTTTCTGCCAAAATAATCTCCAAATCTCAGAAGGGTAAAAAACCTGTTTTTTTAAACATTCATACTTCATGATTATCTATATGACCATTATGGGTTCAAAAAGTATCTTCTCTTCATAGTCACTCAGGGGCACAGGCTAACCGAGGAGCTGCCATCTCAGATGGCGGAGGAAAATAAACTTTGGAAGGTCTTGCATAGGCAGTAATAAATGCTATGACCCAAGAATAACACACGTCACTTCTACTCATAACTCATCTGCCAGGAGTAGTGACATGACTCTAACTACAAGATGGGGTGGGAGTGGTAGGAAGTGCAAGTGCAGTTCTACCGTGTGCCCAGAATGGGAGAAAGCTAGAAGAATACTTGGTGAATGGGAATAATGGCTATCACACAGTCTTCAAGAATTTGAAGATCTGTTATGTCTTTGTAGTCTCTTCTTGCCTAGGATAAAAATTCCTGATATTTCAACTCAATATAATATGATTTTCAGTTCCCCAAGCATCCAGACACTAGAGTTTTTCATTGTTGTTTCTGAAGGGTCCTGTCCAGAAGGGAACGCAGTATGGAATCTGGCTGGGGTGGGTAGAAAAAACATTTTTTTTATCCCGTTTGGCAGTCTAAAATCAGATAGTATTAAACCTGTCAGTGTTTAAATTAGTCCAGTAACTATCTGTTTTATAAGTGTGGATATCAATTGTACCTTCATGGCTTAAGTTCAAATGGGAAGACAGCTATAGATAGTAGAATACAGAGATGGAAGTGTTAAGACTTGGGTTCATGTCCTGACTTTCAGGAGCTGTGTTACACAGGGCACATTGCTTAGTTGCCCTGAGCTTTCTCTCTGAGGGATATAGCAACAGTATTGATGAACACATGAGTTAAACTGTTTTTGTAGAGTTTAATGTAGGCTGATACTAAGTATTGCTAAGAAGTAGTGTTCTGTTTAGTTCTGCCTAGGGTTACCACAGTTCATTAGTGCCTCATTAAGTGTTGAACATGAAATAACGAACATACATTCTGCAGTCCTTGTGAGTGTAGAGCATCATCACATAAATTTTTATACTATTATTGAAAAAAGTCAAACTGATGTGCTGCCTCTCATTTGCAGGTAGGGTTCTTTCACAGTCTACTCCCGGAACTCCATCAAAGACCATAACAATATCTGAAAGTGGTGTTATTGGATCAACTTTAAATTCTACAACACAGACACCAAATAAAATAGCCATCTCACCTTTGAAATCGCCAAATAAGGTAAAAAATCAATTAGCCACAAATACCAAATATTGTGGTTGATGCCTTTATTTTCTTACTAGTCACTTCAGATACTTCAGTTTTAATACATTCCCAAGCAAGTAATAGGCATTCAGTGAAGACTGGATTAATTTAGTAATCAAGGATGTCTGACAGATTAAAAAGCTTACTTTAAACACATAGTAATCATTTTGCATGTGAATATGATTTCCATAGCCCATATGAATGTGGGTACAACAAAATCTTTTGAATAAAGTTGATAATGTAGGTATTCAGTTCTTCTTTAGTTAATATTTTAGCAAAATTACTGTATTTGTGGAAGGTACATATAGACTTAACGATATAAATATAAAATATTGAATGTAACTTTAAAAAAATGGAGATCTGAACTTCTGCTTGGTAACAGAGTACTAGAAATTGCCATCAGATGCTGGTAGCCATATTATCAATGTTGTTTAAACTTGAGTACATTTTATTGGAAGCATTCAAATGCTTTCTCATTTTGTTGTCAGGTAAAGTAAGTCATCTAACTCACTTTACTAAAACATACAGTTTTATTATACCAGCATAATATTTTGAAAAAGATATGTTTTAAAGGACATATTATTCAGATAGAAAGCCAAGCATTATTATTCTGTCAGGTTTCACGCTTGTGACTCTGGAAACATACTGCCCTTTGCACCTGCTTTCTTTGATTTGTTACTGTTCATAAATAGAACAAACATTAAACATTTGCCTTACATTTTTTAAAACTCCGGGTGTTGGTTTCTTTAATGAGCCTTGAATATAATGTACAAATATGATATCTCATATAGTTTATTAAGGTCAAATTCTTCCTTCATAAGGTTTGCCCTAAATCGAATGAATTTGGCAGAAATTTGAGGGTAACTGTGCCATGCATAGTGATAGGCACTGGGGATAAAACATGGATGAGGTTTTCCGTTTCAAGGAGTTCAATAAGGTAGTTAGACTGAAACATTAAAAATTATCCTACAGAATTACAATGGTCACAGATGGATTAATGACTGCTGTGTGTTTGGCAGGGAAGGTTTATACAAAGGAGCTTATTCTTGAAAGGTCTTAACCTTAAAGGTGGGTTGGACTTAGCTCTGGATGAGCAGAAGGGGCTTTCAGGATTGAGGTGATACTTTACCTAAAGGTGTAAAAGTGTGGCCTTTCAGGGAGCCTCACTGATTTTTGCAGTGTGAGAGCCGAGGGTGCTAAGGTTAGATGGACGGTTTCATTATCTTCCGGGGAGTTTGGACTTCTGTGACTTCTCATTGCTTCTAGGACAGTGATTCTCGCCCTTATCTGCTTATTGGGATCACCTGGAGAGTTTTAATCAATACTGATGCCTGGTTCTCATCCCCAGAGTTTCTGTTTTCATTTCTCCAGACTTGACCTGGTATCAGGATTTTACAAAGCTCTCCAAGTGATTCTAGTGGGTAGCCTAGATTGGGGACCACTGCTATAAATAATACGAAATTTGCATTTTTAAAAATATGACTCTTGTGGCATTATGAGAGATAGTTTGGGGGAAGGTAAGCCTGTATTGTGGGAGAGATCAGTTAGGTTAGTGATTCTCAACCTTGGCTGCAGTTAGTACTGAGGACCTCTTGAGAAAACTAATGGCAGGCCCCTACCTGACCCCATTTAAATCAGAATCTCTAGGCTGGGGCCTGTGTGTTAAATTTAATCTTTTAAAAGTGTAGGCCAGGGTAGAGAATCACCAAGAGATTATTACAGTACTTCATGTTTGAACTACACTAGTAGCTCAGGGGCAGGAGGAAGAGAGATGTGTTGAAAGAGGTTCAGTATCTTAGGGGGAGAATCTAGGATGACTCCTATATTTCCGACTTGAATAATGGGGTAGATGGTAGCCCTATGGACTAATTTGACTGGTATATAGTTTATACCTGATGACATGAATAGGAACTGGCTTTATTGTTTTCCCATCCTTGACTTTAGCCCTGCCATATTGGATCTTCCTTTCTTGCCTCTTGGCAACATTTTACATTTAACTGTAAGAACAAGCTTGTTTTATTTCGAGACCAGCTGACCAACATGGAGAAACCCCATCTCTACTAAAAATACAAAATTAGCTGGGCGTGGTGGCGCATGTCTGTAATCCCAGCTACTTGGGAGGCTGAGGCAGGAGAATTGCTTGAACCCTGGAGGTGGAGGTTGCAGTGAGCTGAGATCGTGCCATTGCTCTCCAGCCTGGGCAACAAAAGCAAAACTCCGTCTCCAGAAAAAAAAACAGAAAAACAAAAACAAGCTTGTTTTGGCAATTAAAATTCACAGGTGTGAAATGCACAGTCAAAAGCTTACATCCAGTTGAAAGCTTATTTACCTCTCAGGTGAGATCTAACCATGGCTCAGGGATCCGCGGTGGAGAAGAGGCGCATGATGTGTTTCTTCATTCTTCAACCTCCTCTCCCTTTCTGATTTCGTCTTCTGATCAGAAGGAAGATTAGGAGAAAGGACAAGGTTTTGTTTGACTGAGATTATTGTACTCCAGCTTCTGGTGCCTTCTGTGTAACAGGTGTCCAAATGTAGACTTACGGAGATGTTCACTGAGGATGGTTTTTTGGAACCCTCCTGTGGGCTATGTCCACATTGCCAAGTTCCCTGTCAGGGATACGGTGTACCCTCCAGCTGCCTTTTGCAGCCTGCCTTTAGCTCTTGATTCCTGTAGTCTACGCCTGGCACTCCTGAGTGCCTTTATTCCACAAGGTACATGGCTTTGGCAGGGTTCCGTCAAGATGTCTTAGCCCTTCTGTAGCATCTGCGTGGCCAGTGGGAAACCTCTAGAACCCAGTGGTAAAAGTGCAGCTTGCCCAACTGCTGTCCTCTAAATCTTTGCCCTACCATTGTGACAGCTGCAGCCATCTTCTTTCTTGCAGAATTTTCCAGGCTGGGACCAGTTTCTGTGTTCACATATTCTCTGAATAAACTCTTGAGGCTATCCCTCAGGTTATCCCAGGAACTCTCGCTGCATTTAGTTCTGGTGTTTAAAACAAGATACAGTGCAGTTTCTTTTTTTCTTTTCTTTTTCTTTCTTTCTTTTTTTTTTTTTGAGATGGTGTCTTGCTCTGTCACCAGGCTGGAGTGCAGTGGCGCCATCTCTGCTCACTGCAACCTCTGCCTCCTAGGTTCAAACCATTCTCCTGCCTCAGCCTCCTGAGTAGCTGGGACTACAGACATGTGCCACCACACCCAGCTCATTTTTCTATTTTTAGTAGAGACGGGTTTTTGCCATGTCATCCAGGAGGGTCTCGATCTCCTGACCTCATGATCCGCCCGCCTTGGCCTCCCAGTGCTGGGATTACAGGTATAACAGCTAAGTTTCTTTATCTTAATAGGTTGATAGCCAAAAAAGATTCAGATATTAGGGCTGGGTCTAGTGGCTCATGGCTGTAATCCCAGCACTTTGGTAGGTTGAGGTGGGCAGATCACCTGAGATCAGGAGTTCGAGACCAGCCTGGCTAACATGGTGAAACCCTGTCTCTACTAAAAATACAAAAACTAGCTGGGTGTGGTAGCGCATCCTAGCTACTTGGGAGGCTGAGGCAGGAGAATTGCTTGAACTGGGGAGGCAGAGGTTGCAGCGAGCTGAGATTGTGCCACTGCACTCCAGCCTGGGTGACAGAATGAGACTCTGTCTCAAAATGTAAACAAACAAAACCAAAAAACCCCAGAGATTCACATGTCAGTTTCTCCTTGCAGTTGTCACCTAGTCTGTCTCAGAGGTTTTTTTTTTCCTTTCCCCTCACTGAGATGTAAAGACCTAGCATTCTCCATGTTTGCAAATTTTCTTCTTTTTTTTCTTTAAAAAAATAGGAGGTGGATGATAGGGATACCATCTTTTAGTAAGTCTGGCATGGATGTCCTTTTAGAGTGTGGGGAGTTTGTCATTTTCGTTTAGCTTTGCGGCCTCACTTCAGCCAGATTCTGAGATAGTAGAAAGTATCCCATCCTATCTCATACTAAAATATAGCAGTACTATAGGCTTGGGCAGAGATGTTTTTAGAACAATTTTTTTTTTTTTTTTTTTTGGTCATTGAAGTACCCATGGATTATCTAGATGAGGATGTCCATTGTGAAACTGAATGTAGGCAGTGACTGAAACTATGGATATAGATGAAATCATCCGGGGAGCATCAGATTGTATGTAGAGTGAAAAGAAAAGCAGGACTGAACCATAAAATATTAAGTGTTAGTAGAAGAAAAGGAGCCAATGGGAGAGAGTAAATGATAAGGGAGGTGGTAGTAGAAACTAAACAAAATGTGAAGGGAAGGTGATTTCAAAAAGGATACGAGACCACAATTTCAAATGTCAGAGGAAAGTCAATTACAAAAATGACTAAAACGTGAGGATCTGCTGGAGCTCTCCTTGTTTCTACTGATAGAGGCCAAAAGGAAAGCTGAAGCACTCACCCTTCCCTACCCACCAGCACTCAACATTCTGACCGCTGTCTGACTTGAGTCAGTTGAGACTCGTCTCATTATTTATCTTTGTTGATACTGGGTACCCTCAAACACCCCGACTCTTAGATCATCTTTCATCTCCCGAATCTAATCTCCTTAAGGCTCTTGCTGTCTTCTGACCCCTTTTTCACCCATGCCTCTCTTGAAATCCTTTCACTGTGCCTTCTCTGGAGTTCATAATCAAAATAATAATTCCCTAAATTCACAACCTTTTCATTGAATGTTCCTTTTATCTCCTTGCTCTGATGGATACCTGGGTCTCCCTGAGGACACTGCTTCTCCTGCAGACCTATTAAGTGATGGCTCTTTTTCTCCTTCAGCTCTTATACCTCTGGGCCTGGAAGCCTAGGTATTTCCCGTGATTATTCTCTTTACAATTTCAGACCATTTTCACCCCCTCCTCCAGCTTTGAATCTAATGTTACTAGGTTTGTTGTTGGGAAATCAAGCATGGCTAGTGTTTTCTCAATGTATATTGTAGTTGTCTCCTATTATAGGACAGATTTCTTCCATTTATTTTCTAAAGTAATCCTCCGTTTTCTTCAATGTTTATTAGATATGCAACTAAGCATTAAACTAATAAAAATGTGATTCTGCTTGGTTTACTTTATTCTTGGTTAGACAATGCTGTTATCTTTTACTTTAATGTGACTTTAATGTGACTTTAATGTGACTTTTGTAATCTTATTCTTAGACTTTCAGTGTCATTTTTTACATGGCTCTTTTCAGTTTATCTCAGAAATACAAGGTAGCTTTCTTCAAAATTTTTCTTTAAAAAAAAAATATTTTTTCTTGAAGACGGAGTCTCACTCTGTTGCCCACGCTGGAGTGCAGTGGCACGATCTTGGCTCACTCCAACCTCTGCCTCCCGGGTTTAGGCTATTCTCCTGCCTCAGCTTCCCGAGTAGCTATGCCATCATGCCCGGCTAATTTATGTATTTTTAGTAGACATGTAGTTTTGCCATGTTGACTAGGCTGGCCTCAAGTGATCCACCCAACTCAGCCTCCCAAAGTGCTGGGATTATAGGCATGAGCCACTGCACCGGCCTTTTAAATTTTTTTTCTTTTTTTTTGAACAATAAAGCTTTTTAATCACCTGGGTTAAATTTTTTCTTATTCACTTAACAGCAAGCTCATCCTTAACAAAGTAGCTTAATAGCCAAAAATCTATCCATCTGTAAATTAGAATTTACAATAATAGAAAAAGAATTTTATGACAGTCTTAATACATGCAGAAGAATCCTGATAATATCCAACCTCCATTTTGATTGAAATACTTGAACCCACAAAAATAGAAGGACACTTTGATAATTTGAAAAGGGAGAAAAATATATCAAACTTTATGTAATGGTGCAGTGTTGATCAAGGATTCCCACTTTCAATACTTGTTTAATTCTATTGCAGGTCTGAGTTAATGCAGTAAGGCAAGAAAAAAGAATAAGTGGCTGGTGGGCGTGATGGCTTACACCCGTAATCCCAACACTTTGGGAGGCCAAGGTGGAAGGATCATTTGAGGTCAGGAGTTTGAGGCCAGTGTGGCCAACATGGTGAAACCCTGTCTCTACTAAAAATACAAAAATTACCCAGGTGTGGTGGCATGCACCTGTAGTCCCAGCTACTCGGGAGGCTGAGGCATGAGAATTGCTTGAACCTGGGAGGCAGAGGTTGCAGTGAGCCGAGATTGTGCCACTGCATTTCAGCCTGGCGACAGAGCAAGACTCTGTCTCAAAAAAAAGAAAAGAAAAGAGGAAGGGAGGGGAGGGGAGGGAGGGAGGGAAGGAAAGAAGAGGAAGGAAGGAAGGAAGGAAGGAAGGA
>NW_016816276.1:211164-249341 GCF_001698545.2 Rhinopithecus bieti
AAGGAAGGAAGGATAAGTATATAGAGATTCAAAAGAGTTAAAAAAAGTCATAATTCACATATTACATTATTATATACATATAAAATTAAGAAATTTACTGTTGAACTCTTAGAATTAGTACATAAATTATAAATTTAGCAAAGTGATTGGCTGCATGGTCAATATAAAATATTTTAAACCCTTTATATTTAATGTAACTGTTGATATGATTGAATTTAAATCTTCCACCTTACTAGTTTTCTCTTTGTCTCATCTTTATGTTCTTTCTTTAACTGTTTTCCTGCCCTTTTTTGGTTAATTGAAGTTTTTCATGATTCTATTTTATTTCCACGATTGGCTTGTTATAAGTACAAAGAGTTTTTTTTTAGTGGTTGCTGTACAGTCAAATATACATTTTGATTTATCACAGTCTACTTTCCAATTTATGTTACTTAATGTAGAGTAAGAACCTTACAATAGAGTGTTTCCAATTTCTCCCTCCTGTTCTATATGCTATTGTTGTTAAACATTTTATTTTTACCTGTTATAAATTCCATAACCCATTTTACTGTTTTAGCTTTAGACAAAATTACCTCATGAAGCAATTGAAAATAAGAAAAACAAGTCCTTTATTTGCTTTCATTTTAACCATATCCTATATACTTCCTTGCTTTGGGTAGGTCCAAATCTCAGACTGGTGTCGAATTCATCTCTAAAGAACTTTTAAAATGTTTCTTTTAATGAAAGACTACTGACAATAGATTTTCTCAGCTTTTGCTTGTTTGAAAATTTGTATCTTGACATTATTTTTTAAAGATATTTTAATTGGGTAAGGAATTGATAGTTTTCTGCTAGTACTTTAAAGATGTCATTTATTGCCTTCTGGATTGCACTGTTTCTGGCAAGAATTATACTGTAATTTTTAATACCTTTTTCTATGTATACAATGTCTTTTTTTTCCTGTTTTCAAGATTTTCTCTATATTTGGATTTCTGCGGTTGGACTATTGTGTGTCTAAACGTGTGTTGTGTGTTTTGTTGTTGCTCATTTCTTTTTTAAATATATATTCTGATTTGAAGTCTTCTTGGATTTATGATTTGATGTCTTTTACTTTCAGAAAACTTGGGCCATTTTTCTTCAAATAGTTCTTAAACTGATCTTCTCTTCTCATTTTAGGACTTCAGTTTCAAAGATGTTAGAATATTTAATAGAGTTCCTTAGCTCTTGGATGCTCAATTGTGTTTTTCTCCCTAGTTTTTTTTTTCTTTGTGTTTCAATTAAGATAATTTTGATTGACATATCTTTCAATTTATTGATTTTCTCAGTTGTTTGGAGTCTACAAATATGCTTATTAAAGACTTCTTCACTTCTGGTGTGTTTTTTTTTTTTTATTTCTAGCATTTTCATTTGGCCCTTTTTTTATTTACGCCACCTACTTATCTGTCAAGTTACCATTTGACTCTTAGAGTTCTCATCTCTCTGCTGAAATTCCTTTTATATTCATTATCTGTTGTCCCTCTTTTCTACTAGCTTAATTAATTAATCATAAAGTCCTTATATCATAGTTGTAACATCTGGATCATCTCTGAGTCTGGCTCTCATTTTATTACTAGAATGTCCATCTGGACTTTAAGTTTAAAAATAAATTTTTTAAAGTTTATACCACTATGGTAGAGAAACCATATTCTATTAAAAGTAGGTGACTTAGTGCAAAGAGTGAATCCAGGTCAGTGATTTATACCAAAACTTTCTAAAGTTGAACTTTTACAGCCAAAATTCAAGGGAATATAAAGGTCTGCTTTGGTTTTGTGGGATTGGGTCAAATAAATGAGAGTTAAGCCAGATGTAATGGCACACACATGTAGTTCCAGCTGCGTGGAAGGCCGGGGTGGAAAGATTGCTTGAGTCCAGGAGTAAAAGGCCAGCCTGGGCAACATAGCAAGACTCCATATCCAAAAAAAGAAATGAGGGTTAGGTTCCTAGAGAACTCTTTCTTTCCTATTAATGAATAATTATTTATGGCTAATTATTANAACCTCCGCCTCTGGGGTTCAAGTGATTCTCCTGCCTCAGCCTCCCAAGGAGCTGGGACTACAGGCATGCACCACTAAAGCCTGGCTAATTTTTTTGTATTTTTGGTAGAGATGGGGTTTCACCACGTTGACCAGACTGGTCTCGAACTCCTGAACTCAGGTGATCCACCCACCTTGGCCTCTCAGAGTGCTGGGATTACAAGCGTGAGCCACCACGCCTGGCCTTCTTAATGTTTTTATGGTGAACAGAAATGCATCTTTAGAAAATCATTCTTTCTACTTTTGAGAGTCTATGCAAATTATACTGGACATCCTTACATATGCTTCATATTAGTTTTGCTCTCCTACCCAGGGGAGCACTCTTTTTTTTCAGCCTTTATTTTTGCAACAAATCTTTCCTGTTTGTCCGGCCTGTGGTAAGTAATGAAACGTCACATAGCCATTTTGAATGAAGAATGTACTTGACTGCCCTGTGAAGAATTTCAGGGCATAAAGCTGTGTGCAGATGGTTAAGTAAAAGTTTTTTACTTTTCTGATTTCTGTGACCAATGTATCTTCTTGAACTCCTCCTATTCTAGGTCTTGTAGCTTGAGTAGAATTCTTTGAAGCTTCTGTAACATTTGGCTATAGTTGCATTATCATGTGTCTATCCATACTTCATCTATTAATCATCTTTTGTTAAAATGCACTTCAAAGTAAGTTGCACGTATTTAATATACTTCTCTCCAAATAACCCATCAAGCATATCAACTAGACTTTACTATTTGTTTAAAGGGATTTTTTTTTTTTTAGGTTCAAAAGAAAATTTTTTAAAAATTTTATTTGAAACAGGATCTCACTGTGTCACCCAGGCTGGAATGCAGTGGCATGATTGTGGCTCTCTGCGACCTTGACCTCCTGGTCTGAAGTGATCCTTCTGCCTCGGCCTCCTGAGTAGCTGGGAATACACGCACATGCCTCACACCCAGCTAATATTTGTATTTTTTGTAGAGATGGGTTTTTACCATGTTGCCCAGGCTGGTCTTAAAATCCTGGGCTCAAGCGATCCACCTGCCTCGGCCTCCCCAAAGTGCTGGGATTACATGTGTGAGCTGGGATTACCCACACCACCACGCCTGGCTAGTAAAATTTACTTATACTGAAATACACTAATCTTAAAGGTACCATGGGATGAATTCAGATAAAATGTATACATCTGTGTAAATCAAAACTTTATTAAGACACAGACTGGGCACCAGGAGTTTGACACCAGCCTGGGGAACATGATGAGACCCCACCCCTGTACAAAAATAAAAACTTAGCCAGGCGTGGTAGTGTGGGCCTGTAGTCCTAGCTACTCGGGAGGCTGAAGCAGGAGGATGGCTTGAGTCCAGGAGGTTGAGGCTCTATTGAGCCATAGTTGTATCACTTCACTCCAACCTGGGTGATGGAGTGAAACCTTGTCTCAAAAAAAAAAAAAAAAAAAAAAAAAAAAAGGACAGTCCAGGTGCAGTGGCTTATACCTGTAGTCCCAATGCTTTGGGAGGCTGAGGTGGTAGAATTGTGAGAGGCCGAGATCATCTTAAGCAACATGGTGAGATCCCAACTCTACAAAAAATTTTAAAATTAGCTGAGTGTGCTGGTGTGTGCCTGTAGTGTCCTAGCTACTCGTGAGTCTGAGGCAGGGGGATGGCTTGATCCCAGCAGTTTGAGGTTACAGTGAGCTGTGATCATGCCATTGCACTCCAGTCTGGGTGACACAGCAAGACTGTCTCAAAAAAAAAGAAAGTGATTTCACCCAGGTAGTGAACAATTAAACATTTTTCCTAACCATTTCTGAATGTATCAGGATAAAAAAGGCACCTATCATTTGATATGTTTTGGTAAAAAAGCTTTTTTGATAAATTTCCTAGAAATTGAGAAAATGAATGACTCTGCAAATTATTATAGCTCAGATAGGTTTCAGTCTTTATCTTTTACCAAGTTGAAAGAGGACTTAAGTGAGTTCTCACATAATTAAAAATAATTTTTTTCAACTTCTTAAAAATAATTTTTGATGGTAAAGAAATATAATGTAATTTTGGTATAAGAACTCCAGAAGCGAATTAAAAATTTAATATACTTATTACAATACAAAATCCTGTTCATACATACTTCATCTTGAGAACAATGTTTTTCAATGTTTATAATATATCAAAAATAGGAATCATAATTGTTATTCAGCTCTGTCTTACTCTAGTTACATGTAATATCTATGGACACAAGAAGTAATTTTTAAAAAATGAGTCCCATCTATCTAGTAAGAGATGCATTTCAATAACATTTTTAATGTAATATATTTGTACAAATTGTTATTTGCATTGCTTTGGTTAATTGCATACAGTAATTGTCTTGTTAACTCCATCAGATGAATAACTTTGAGCAACATTTTGTTTTTTGGTTTTGGGTTTGTTTTTTTTTCAAGGTTGGGTCTTGCTTTGTCACCCAGGCTGGAGTGCAGTGGTGTGATTATAGCTAATTATAGCCTTAGACTCCTGGGTTGAAGCAATCCTCTTGCCTCAGCCTTCTGAATAGCTAGGACTACAGGTGTGCACCACCACACCCAGCTAATTTTGAAAAAAAATTTTTTGGAATCTCGGTCTTGTGACGTTGCCCAGGCTGGTCTCAAATTCTTGGCCTCTAGTATCCCGCCTCAACCTCCTGAGTTGCTGGGATTACAGACATGAGCCACCACCATCAGCTCTAAAGCAATGTTTTAATTTTTAAAAATTTTCAATTTATGTACTTTTTTTTTGTTTCAGGGAAGTATGATAGAAGAATTTCAAACATAAGAATGTTACATTAAGATAAAATTTTAGATGAAATGGAATTCAAATACAAGTTCACAGAAAAGGAAAAATATAAATTTCCAACTGTTAGAGAATGGTTTATTTTTAAAAACATAGTAAATAGGCTGGGCACAGTGGCTCACGCCTGCAATCCCAGTACTTTGGGAGGCTGAGGCAGGAGGATCACCCGAGGTCGGGAGTTCATGACCAGCTTGGCCAACATGGTGAAACCCTGTCTCTACTAAAAATACAAAATTAGCCAGGCGTAGTGGCACACGCTTGTTATCCCAGCTACTCGGGAGGCTGAGTCAGGAGAATCCCTTGAACCCAGGAGACGGAGGTTGCAGTAAACCGAGATCGCGCCACTGCCTTCCAGCATGGGCAGTGGAGCCAGAGCAAGACTCTGTCTCAAAAAAATAATAATAATAAAATTAAAATCAAAAATAAATTTAAAAAATTAAAAACGTAGTAAATAATGGTGAGCATCAAATCACTATGTTGATTTGATTCTGTTGACTGCACTTTAAAAGTAATGTAGCAGTTTTATTTTAAATGCTAATATTTACAGTAGGCTGGAAATTACCGTTGGATAAGTGTTATTTCCAGTCTCCCTGATGGTTATCACCATTCCAGTGAGCTGGAAGGGGAAAAGACATGGAAGAGGCACATACAGGAAGCTTTTATGAACCAGAAGCTTTTAAGGGAGACTAAGAAATACAATCTGGCTGTAAGCCTAGGAAGCAGAAGATAATATGGATTTTAGTTAACAGCAAGCAGTCTGTAGAATAGTCATCTGTATATATACTTAATAATGCTACGTAGACACAGGTAAATTGGCATTAGTTGCACAGTGAACTGGGAGTCAATGATGAAAGACTTCCTCTTACAAAGAGATACTGTTCCATTTCGTAATTATCAGTGGCTATCAAGTATTTATTGAGGTCTCTGTGTGCCCTGTGCTTAGGTTGAACAGTTTGCAGTGGTTCAGCAGACAAAATTGAATGCAAATAAAACAGTGAGTGATGAGATCGGTGCTAAGTTGTGTAGTATAGACTAGGTGATATAAAAGTGCAGAGGAAAGAGGAAGAGAGAAATCCTGGTATTCCTTCTTTCACCATTCAACAAGTATTTATTGAGTGCTTACTATGTAGTAGGGGCATTTTCTGGGCTCTTTTTGGGGAAACAGTAGAAAGAAAAAAGTAGATACACAGAACCTAAAGTCTGTGGGGGTTGGGAAGGGAGTATGACAGAAATGAATCAACTAATTGCACAAACATATAAACTTACAAAGGCAGGAAAAGATACATTATGTCATGAGATCCTACATAAGGGGATTCAGCTCCAGTTGGGATGGTTAGAGAGGGCATCCTAAGCTAAGGTTTTCTATGGGTATGGTTTAGAATGGATGTCAGCCACAAGAGTGAAGGACTGGAGCTGAAACAGGTGTGTACACATGGGACAGGAAGATCACTACTCTGATTGGAAATATGAATTGGAAATATTGGAAATGCTTTGGAGGGAATGGAGAGAAAATAAACATAGGGTCAGATTAGGGCTAATCTTCAAAACGAAGAAAATTTAGGCTTAATTTTGTCATTAAATGGAGACTCGGGATATTTCTGAGACAAGATTTAATAAAAACATGAAAGTAAAGTTTGCAAAATATTAGGCAATGTCTGTGTGGTGGATTCAAGCTTTATGAATCAGTATCTGTCAGAAATTGTGTGGTGGGCAGGTAGAGACTGGAATCATAAAGCTTACTTTCAGTGTGTTTTGCAAATATCCCGGCAGGAAGTGATGTGACCAGTGACAGTACTGCCAAGTTGAAAATGAGAACAGATTTGGGGAAATGGTTTCAGATGTTGATTGCTTTTGCTTTTAGCTATGAAGCTGTTATGTAATTGAATTGTGGTAATGAATACAATTTGAAAAGAATGGGATCCATTTTCCTAATATATTGACCAATTATTGTAAGATTAGTAAGAATTGTAGAATTGAGGTGACTACAAGTCGTAGGTTCTATTGATTGTGTTACCCAAATTTTTATCTTATATATAGGTCTTTATACCAGTACCCATTAGCCAGGATAAAGAAGGAGAAATGGCTGGGCACGGTGGCTCACACCTGTAATCTCAGCACTTTTGGGGAGGCTGAAGTGGGAGAATCACTTGAGCTCAAGAGTTTGAGACCAGCCTGGGCAACATAGTGAGACCCTGTATCTATGTTTTTTTAAGAAAAAGAAGAAAGACTCCCCCCAACCCCCCAAAGAAAAAAGAGGCAGAAAGAATAAATGAATGAGAAATTCTTCTTTTTACCGTATTATATATATTGGTTTCGTTTTATGCATTTATATATTATATTGATTAAATACCTGTGGGGTCCTGTTACCTTTTTAAAAATTGTTATTTAAATGAAATGGTCTTACTCTGTCACCCAGGCAGGAGTGCAGTGGTGCGATCACAGCTCACTGCAGCCTTGACTTCCCAGGCTCAGGTGATTCTCCCACCTCAGCCTCCCAGGTAGTTGGGGCTGCAGGAGCACAACCCCATGCCTAGCTTATTTTTTGTAGAGACAGGGTTTTACCATGTTGCCCCAGGTTGGTGTTGAACTCCTGGGCTCAAATGATTTGTCTGCCTTTGACTTCTAAAGTGCTGGGATTACAGACATGAGCCTTCATGGTCAGTCGTTATTGCCATATTTTAAAAGCACTTTTTTTTTTTTTTTTTAAAGTTGAGATGGGGTTTCAACATGTTGACCAGGCGAGACTAAGTCTCAAAAAATAAAAAACACTCTTACTATAGAAATTTAAAATGTAGGCTGAGCACGGTGGCTTACGCCTGTAATCCCAGCACTTTGGGAGGCCGAGGCAGGTGGATCTCCTGAGGTCAGGAGTTCGAGACTAGCCTGGCCAACATGGTAAAACCCCATTTCTACTAAAACTACTAAAAAAATTAGCTGGCTGTGGTAGCAGGTGCTACTTGGGAGGCTGAGGCAGGAGAATCGCTTGAACCCGGGAGGTGGAGGTTGCAGTGAGCTGAGATTGTGCCACTGCACTCCAGCCTGGGTGACAGAGCAAGACTCCATCTCAAAACAATTTCAAATATATTAAAAGGTTCAAATAGCAATTAACTCCCATGTGCTTTTCATCCAACTTTGGAATTACCAACTTGCCTGTTTTTTGTCACCCTGCTTCTCATTTTTAAGTTAATCGTGTCATTTCATCTGTAGATGTGTCTTTATGTATAGAAAAGATAGGGACACTTTTGGGAAAATAACTTACCCACAGTCTTTTAATTTTTTTTTTTTTTTTTAAATGAGGTGAGGGTCTTGCTGTGTTGCCTAGGCTAGTCTCGAACTCCTGAGTTCAAATTTTTCTCCCACCTTGGCCTCCCAAAGTGCTGAGATTACAGGCATGAGCCACCACGCCCAGCCCCTTTAATGTTCTTAAATACCTAGTTAGTGTTCACATTTCCCCAGTCATCATATTTTTTTCACTATGTTTGAATTGAGATCCAGTTCTATGTCTGTCTTTGTAAGTTTGGAAATGATTGGTATTTCTCTTAGTTTTATGATCTCCTTTATCTTGTTGCCTTTTACCATGTGTTTTGCAGATATTTTCTCTCAATCTATGGCTTGTCTGTTCTTTATTTTATTTTATTTATTTATGTTTTTGAGATGGAGTCTCGCTCTGTCGCCCAGGCTGGAGTGCAGTGACGCAATCTTGACTCACTGCAACCTCCACCTCCCAGGTTCAAGCGATTCTCCTGCCTCAGCCTCCCAAGAAGCTGGAATTACAAGTGGATGCCACCAAGCCCGGATAATTTTTGTATTTTTAGTAGAGATGGGGTTTCAACGTATTGGCTAGGCTGGTCCTGACCTCAAGTGATCCGCCTCCCTCGGCCTCTTTAAGTGCTAGGATTACAGGCGTGAGCCACCGTACCCGACCTGTTCATTCTTTTAACAGTGTATTTTAAAAAAATCATGTTCTTGAATCATATTAACAGTGGTTTTTGCAGAGCAGTTTTTAATATTAATGAAGTTTGACTTACCAGTTTTTTCTTTCATGGATTGTGCTTTTGGTAGTGTATCTAAAAAGACAGAGCTAAACTCAGGGTTACCAAATGCTATCTTCTAGGAGTTGTTTGTATAGTTTTGCACTTTATGTTTAAAGTGTAAAGTCTGTGTCTAGATTCCTTTTTTGCATGTGGACCTTCTGTTATACCAGCACCGTTTGTTGAAAAGACTATCCTTTCTTCATTAAATTGCTTCTGGTGCTTTATTAGAGGTCAGTTGATAGTGTTGGGTGTGGTCTGTTTTTATGTTCTCCTGTTAATTAGTCATTTTCAGTCTTTGCCAATTTAACTAATTAAAAAATCTCATATACCAGCCTTGCCACATGGTGAAATCCCGTCTCTGTTAAAAATACAAAAACTAGCCAAGCATGGTGGTGTGCGGCTGTATGTCCTACTACTTGGGAGGCTGAAGTGGGAGAGTCGCCTGAACTGGGAAGGCAAAGGTTGCAGTGAGCTGAGATTGCACCACTGAACTCCAGCCTGGGAGACAGAGCGAGACTCCATCTTAAAAATAAATAAATAAACTCATATAAATTTGTATTTTAAAAAAACTATTCATATCCGTGTCTTCTGGACTCATTTTCTGTGAACTCCATGCCTGTTGCATTGTCTTTTTTCCCTTGTGGTCTTAAAAATGTCTGTGGTATGTTAAGGAACTTATTTCTTTGTTATTAATGTGTTTACAAATATTTTTCTCAGTGGCTTGTTCTATATATTTTTCTTTGCAGAAATTTCACATTAAATTAGTCAAAATTTAGTCTCTTCATGTGTGAATTTTTAGTTTTTGAGTCACACTTAGATAAGTCTTCCTTACTTAACTATTTATCCATTTTGAAAATCGTCATTCAGTTTTATGTTATTTTTTTACATGTACTATATTCCTTTAGTACAAATTAAGTATAGGAATAGACTTTCTTTTTAAACTATATGAAATGGTTAAATTGGTATTTGATTCTATATCATTTTGATCCTGATTTTGTTGTTTTTGAGATAGGTTCTCGCTCTGTCATCCAGGCTGGAGTGCAGTGGTGCGATCATGGCTCACCGCAGCCTTCACCTCTCAGCTGAGACAATCCTCCCACTTCAGGGCTGGGACTGTAGGCACATGCCACCATGCCTGGATAATTTTTCCAGTTTTTGTAGAGATGGGGTTTCACCATGTTGCCCATGCTGGTCTTGAACTCCCTGGCTCAAGTGATCTGTTCACCTTAGCCTCCCAAATTGCTGGGATTACAGATGTGAGCCATCACCACCATGCACCTGGGCGATCCTGACTGATTTTCATAACTTAACCTTGCAAAGTGGATATCTCTTTCTTTCTTTTTTTAAAGACAGAGTCTTGCTATGTTGCCCAGGCTGGTCTTAAAGACCTGGCCTTAAATGATCCTCCCATCTCAGCCTCCCAAGTAGCTGTGATTACAGGTGTGAGTCACTGTACCCAGCTATTTTTTCAATTTTTTAAAATTGTGGCAAAATATACGTAATATAGGATTTATCTTTTAAAATTATACAGTTCAGTGATATGAAGTAAATTCATATTGTTCTGTAGGTATCACCACCATCCATCTCCAGAACTGTTTTCTTCTTGTAAAACTGAATTTCTATATCCATTTAACAAAAACTCCCCATTCCAGTCTGGCATGCTGGCACAAGCCTGTAATCCCAGCACTTTGGGAGGCTAAGGTGGGAGGGTTGCTTGAGCCCAGGAGTTCAGGACCAGTCTGGGCAACATGGCGAGACCCCATCTCTATAAAAATTTAAAAATTAGCTGGGTGTGGTGATGCGTGCCTGTAGGCCCACCTACTTCGAGGCTGAGATGGGAGGATCCCTTGAGCCCAAGTGCCGAAGCTATCACACCACTGCTGTCCAGACTGGGCCACAAAGCAACATCTTGTCTCTAAAGAAATTAAAAATAACCCCTCATCTTTTCTCTCCCCAGTCCCTAGAAGTCACTATTCTACTAATGTCTCCATAATTTTGACTATAGTACTTCATATAAGTATAAACATATAATATTTTGTCTTTTTGTGATGGGCGTATTTTACTTAGCATCACGTCCTGAAGGACCATTGGTATTGTGGCATATACATCAGAATACCCTTCCTTTTTAGGGCTGAATAATATTCCATTGGATATGTATACTGTATTTTGATGAGGCATTCATCTGTCTGTGGACACGGGTTGTTTCCGCCTTTTGGCTGTTGTGAATAGCGCTGCTATGAATGTGAGTTTACAAATACCTCTTCAAGACCCTACTTTTAATTCTTTTGAGTACAGTATGTACCCAGAAGTAGAATTGCTGGATCATATGGTAATTCTGTTTTTACTTTTTTGAGGAACTGTCATACTGTTTTCCACAGTGTACTATTTTATATTCCCATCAACAGTGCTTAAAGATTACAATTTCTCTATATCCTTACCAACAGTTGTTTTTGATAGTAGCCATCCTAATGGGTGTGAGATAGTATCTTACTGTAGTTTTGACTTGTATTTCTTTAGTAATGCTGAGCACGATGTCATGTGCTTATTGGCCATTTCTGTGTCTTATTTGGAGAAAAATCTATCCAAGTTCTTTGCTCATTTTAAAAGTGGATTGTTTATTTTTTGTTATTACGTTTAGGAGTTCTCTGTATATTCTAAATGTTAATCACTTACCGATATACCATTTGCTAATGTGTTCTCCCATTCTGTGGGTTGCCTTTTTACTCTGTTGATAGTGTTTTCTGATGCACAAAATTTAAAAATTTTTTGTGATATCCATTTCTCTATTTTTCTTTGATTGTCTGCACCTTTGGTATCATATCCAGTAAATCATTGCCAGATCCAATGTTGTGAAGCTTTGCCCTGTGTTTTCTTCTAAGAGTTTTTTTTAGTTTTAGCTTGTATATTTTGGTCATGGATCTCTTTTGAGTTTATTTGTGTGTAATTTGTTAGGTAGGTGAGGGTCCAACTTCACTGTTTTGCACATGGATATTCATTTTTCCCAGCACCATTTGTTGAAAAGTATGTCTTTTCCCTGTTGAACGATCTCAGCACCCTTGCTGAAAATCATTTGATCATAAATGGGAATTTTTTTTTCTCCTTAGGGCTCTTTATTCTGTTCTGTTGGTCTATATATTTTAATACCAGTTCTGGTTTTACTTTTTAGGTTAAATCTTAAATCCATTTGGAATTCGTTAAAAGGAATGAGGTATAGGGATCAGCTTTTTTCTTCAGATCATGTAGCTAATCCACATTATTATCATTCTCCATTGATTCGAGATGTCCACTTTTATCATAAACTTTTTTATATAGAGATTTTTAAAAGAAGTATTCCTTTGATCTTTAGCACTCTGTTCCTAGGCTAATCCCATACTATTTTATTTTCCCTATCTTTATAAATATGTTTTAATCCTTAGTAGGGCTGGTTTGTGGTCCTGATACCTTATAGTTTGTCTAATTTTGCTTCATATCATCATTGGACTCCTTCTATGACTGCTACCATGGATACTAATAAACCACATATAAATTACTCATCCATGTCACTATAACTCATAACTATGAATAAAACATAAGTTAGATCAATATCCATGGAAAAATAGCAAATGAATGGCTTATACTTTTGTAATATTTCACCAGTCAGTAAATCAGTACTGAATGTTCTCGTGCATCTCAAGGTTCACTCTGTCATTGGTCATGTAATACATTTAATATTTATCTTTTCTTACTTTATCATTTGTCTCTTTTAGCTTGAAAGTATTTTAAAGCTTGCAAATTTGTTTCTTGCTGGGTTTACTTATTTTAATAACCTACGATTTGGGAGTCAGGATAGTGTAAACATAGCTTTTCCATGAGGATAAGCTCTATAAACATTGTCACAAATTTTTTAAAACTATATTAATATGTACTATGCAAATTCAGTGTTTTTGGATATTAGTTAAGCCATATCTCTATATTTTCATATCTACATATCCACACATAAGTATCAAAATCACCAAGTAAAAGAGAATAGTCATTTGTGAGGACAAAAGAAGAATGTTTTATTCCTCTTTTTCTTTTAGGTAAATCTGCAATTTTAAGTAAGGACTTTTGGTGTTTAGTAATAGGAAACTCATGATCCAAGAAATTATCTTATATATAATTATATTAATCTGTAAAAAGAAATGGCTTAGGAAATAGTACAAATAGAAATGTCTTGCAAGTCTATCCGCGTTTTTGAGGGCAGACACTTATACATGTTAAACATAGCTATTTTGAATCTAAATTAAGATATTTGCTTTTTAGCCCAACTCTTAAAGATGTTATTTGGGAAATAGAGATAACTCCAAATGAAGATTTGTATTGAACACACATGAACTGTTTTATGTAATGGGTATTTTCAGAGAGACGTTCACATGTAGTTCTTTGCAGGCCACCGTAATTGAAGGAAGGGGCCAATTTGTGAATTCTCTCAAGCAATGAAATGTATACAATCCTTCTGTTGTTTTCAGTTTTTAAGTAGTAACTTTTATATGTTACTTAGTTTTTTAGATGCTAAGAAATGTGGTTTGATAAGTGGTTGCTAAGGGTTAGGGCTGGGGAGAGAGTGTTACTATAAAGGATGGTGCAAGGGAGATTGGGGTGATGGAAGAATTTTATATATCTTCATGGTGGTGTTGATTACATGAATCTGTACAAGTGATACCATTACATGGACTAACACATCAAAAAAGTGCACATAAAAACTGGTGAAATCGGAATATGATCTGTTCTGTAGTTTAGTTAATAGTTTTGTGCTGGCCGGGCACTGTGGCTCACACCTGTAATCCCAGCACTTTGGGAGGCCGAGGCAGGTGGATCACCTGAGGTTAGGAGTTCAAGACCAGCCTGACCAACATGGTGAAACCCCCTCTCTACTAAAGGTACAAAAAAAATTAGGTGTGGTGGTGGGCACCTATAATCCCAGCTACTTGGGAGGCTGAGGCAGGAGAATTGCTTTAGCTGGGAAGGTGGAGGCTTCAGTGAGCCGAGATTGCGCCATTGTACTCTAGCCTGGATGACAAGAGTGAGACTCTGTCTAAAAAAAAAGTTTTGTGCCAATTGTCAGTTTCCTGGTTTTAATAATGTCCAATGGTTAGTAAGATTTTATTCTGTTTGGGGAAGGATGCATCAGAACTCTATGTTAGTTTTACACCTTCTTGTGAGTCTAAAACTATTGTAAAGTTCTTTAAAATGCAGTGTATACTTCTGTTTAATATACTAACTAATACTTTTGTGTGTCTTAGAGGCAGATGTGTGACTTTAGTTCTTAGAGTTCTTGAGGACTGGATGTTGTCTACATTTATTCAATCATTTAATTACTATTAATCAAGCATCTACAGTAGGAGGCAGTATAATGTTTTGGTTAAGCAAATAGTCTTTTGAGTTAGATCTGTTTCACATCCTTTCTCTGCTACTTTTTAATTGTGTGACCTTGGAGAATTGACTTAATCTCTCTGAGCTTCTCTATCTAAATTGGGCATTGTTGATCATCTGTTTCAATAATGATGATAGGAATAGTGACTCATATTTACTGAACATGCACTATGTGACATGTTATTATTTGCACTTTGTATAATTTAACTCATTTAATCATCACAATTCTATGAGAAAGGTACCATTTTCACATTTTCAGAAGTTTAGTCACTTAACCAATATCACACAAGTAGGAAATGGAGATGCCTAGATTAAAACCCCAGCAGTCTAGATTTTCTGTTTTCGACTACGTAGAACTAGCTTGTTGCACTAACCCTTCCACCAAGAATAACTAAAAAGCAGAATGAAATATATTTCACTTTGGGAGGCTGAGGCAGGAGGATCACTTGAGGCCAGGAGGTTGAGCCCAGCTGGGGCAACACAGTGAGACTTGGTCTCTACAAAAAATAAAAATAAATTAGGCAGGCAAGATGGTGAGCACATAGTCTAGCTACTCGGGAGGCTAAGGCAGGAGGATCGCTTGCGCCTAGGAGTTTGAGGCTGCAGTGAGCTATGATCATGCCACTGCACTCCAGCCTGGGTGACAGGCTGCATGTGGATACTCTGTTGTACCAGTACCATTTGTTGAAAAGACTGTCCTTTCCTCATTGAATTGCTGCTGGTGCATTGTCAGAGGTCAGCTGATTGTGTTAGGTGTGGTCTGTTTTTATGTTCTCCTGTTAATCAGTCATTTTCAGTCTTTGCCAATCTGATTAAAAGCTCTCATATACCAGCCTGACCAACATGGTGAAACGCCATCTCTACTAAAAACACAAAAATTAGCTGGGTTTGATGGCACACGCCTGTAAATCCCAGCTACTTGGGAGGCTGAGGTGGGAGAGTCGTTTGAACTGGGGAAGTGGAGGTTGCAGTGAGCCGAGATTGCACCACTGCACTTCAGCCTTGTTTCGGTGATTAAATGATACCACATCCAGCCAAAATTGGGCTTTTGAACCATATATAAAAATCAACTCAAAATGAATAAAAGACCTAAATGTAAGACCTGAAACTATAAAACTTCTAGAAGATAACATAGAGGAAAGGTTCCTGGATATCGGTCTTGGAAATTTTTTTTTTTTTTTTTTTTGATATCAGACCAAAAACTCAGGCTACAAAAGCTAAAATAGAGGCTAGGCATGGTGGCTCACGCCTGTAATCCCAGCACTTTGGGAGGCCGAGGCAGGCGGATCACTTGAGGTCAGAGGTTAAAGACCAGCCTGGCCAACATGGTGAAACCTTGTGTCTATTAAAAGTACAAAAATTAGCCAGTTGTGGTGGCACACTCTTGTAATCCCAGCTACTTGGGAGGCTGAGGTAGGAGAATCGCTTGAACCTGGGAGGCAGAGGTTGCAACAAGCCAAGATCATGCCACTGCACTCCAGGCTGGGTGACAGAGCGAGACTCCATCTGGAAAAAAAAAAAAAAGCAAAACTAAATGGACTACATTAAACAAAAAAGCTCCTGCACAGCAAAAGAAATGATAAAATGAAGTGGCAGCCTATGGATTGAGGAAAAAACATTTGCAAACTATGTATCTGATAAGAGGTTAAAAATCTACAATTTAGAAAGAACTCAGGCTGGGTGCAGTGGCTCATGCCTGTAATCCCAGCACTTTGGGAGGCTGAGGGAGGCCAATCACTTGAGGTTAGGAGTTTGAGACCAGCCTGGCCAACATGGTGAAACCCCGCCTCTATTCAAAATACAAAAATTAGCCGGGCATGGTGGCATGTGCCTGATTTCCCAGCTACTTGGGAGGCTGAAGCAGGAGAATCACGTGAACCCAGGAGACAGAGGTTGCAGTGAGTGGAGATGTCACCACTGCACTCCAGCTTGGGCAGCAGAGTGAAACTCCATCTCAACAACAGCTACAACAACAAAAGAACTCATACATCTTAGTAGAAAAACAACCCAATTAAAAAATACACAAAGTACCTGAATAGACATTTCTGCAAAGATACAAAAATGGCCAACAGACATATGAAAATGTATTCAACATCATTAATCATCAGGGAAATGGAAATGAGAGCCACTATGAGATGCCATTTCACACCCATTAGGATGGCTGTTATCAAAAGTTAACATAATAAATGTGGTGAGGATGTGCAGAAAATGGAACGCTTGTGTATTGATTGTGAGAATGTAGATTGGTGCAGCTATTATGGAAAACAGTGTGGAGGTTTCTAAAGAAATTCAAAATAGAACTGCCACATGACCCAGCAATCCCTCTTCTGGGAATATGTTCAGAAGAAATGAGATCACCACCTCGTGAGGATATCTGCACTTCCATGTTTATTATAGCACTATTCACAATAACCAGGATATGAAAACAACCTGTTGACAGATGAATGAGTAAAGAAACTGTAGTATATACATAAAATAAAATAGTATTCAACCTTGAAAAATAAGATCTTGCCATTTGCCACAACATGGATGAATGTGGTGGGCATTATGCTAAGAGAAACAGAAAGAAAAATATTGCATGATCTCACTTATATGTGGAATCTGGAAAAAAATGGGCAGATATACAGAGATAGAAAATAAAACTGGTTTACTGGGTGGGGGTAGCAGAGGAACTAGGTCAGAGGATGTAGAATAATAGATATGTAGGATGAACAAGTGTTAATATACAGTGTTAAGATTGTAAGTAACGAAATTGTACAGTATTTGGGATTCCTGCTAAATAAGTAGATTTTAACTGCCCTTGCCACAAAAACAAAATGGAAAACTATGCAAGATGATGGATATACTGATTTGCTTCATTATAGTAACATTTATATACATTTTGCTATATGTATCCCATGCATCATGTGATACACCTTAAATATACACAATCAAATGTACTTTTAGAAGAGCAATAGAAAAATCTATACTAAACAAACTTAGTTAAACCAGTCCCTGTACTATGCCATGCCATAACTACCTCATAATGTGGTTGTTAGATCAGATAGTCTTCTATAGAATTTTTAGTACTGTCCTCCATGCATATTAAATACCCAATAAATGTAACTCTTTTGTTTCAGGCACCTTGTTTCCTAATATACTTAGTGTTTTTCCTCCATGTTGAGCGGATATAGTAAGGACTATGTCCTTTGCACCATTGTATATATTTGTCTCTTAGGTTGCTTGATTTTTCAGTAGCTTCCATATTTATACATTTAATCCTTTTTCTTATGCTATCTGTTTTCATTTAATTCACTGCTATGGCTGCTGTTATCTCTTATTTTGAATCTGGTTTTTGCTTATGATAATATGTGAATTATTTTATGCAGAAGTAACGTCTTTTGTAATGTTTCTGAACTAAATGGCATTATTTTTGTTTTCTCCTGGACTTTTATGAAAGTATTTAGAATTCTTGTTTCATAATTATCCATACAGTGAATACAGATTTCCTCCATCATACATCAGTTGTCTTTTAGCATGAGAGCTTCTTATAGAATAGGCGGGGATATAATTATTTATAAAATAATACTATATATCTGGTTAGAGAATCTTTGATCCTTTGTATTGTATGACAGTGTGTTGTACATTGGTTAAACAGCAGTTAGGGACTTGTCAAAAGACTATTGTGTTCTGCTCTGCCTATGATGTTTCATTTAGCTTTTGGGGAATTCCCATTGCCTTTTGTTGGCCTAAAGAAAAGCATTAGTATCAGTCTTTAATTTTTAAAATAATTAAATCATTTTAATCAATTAAAATGATGTGGCTCCCACCTGTAATCCCTACCCTTTGGGAAGCTGAGGTAGGAGGATTGCTTGAGCCCAGGAGTTAAAGACCAGCCTGGGCAGCAAAGTGAGACCCTGTCTCTACTCCCCCATCATCACACACAAATTAACTGAGCATGGTACCTGTGGTCCTACTTGCTCAGGAGGCTGAGGCAGGAGAATGGCTTGAGCCCAGGAGGTCGAGGCTGTAGTGAGCTGTTATTGCACCACTGCACTCCAGCCTGGGTGACAGAATGAGACCCTGTCTATATATATACATACACACACACACACACAGATACACACTTAGGGAATACAAAACTAGTTTCCCTAGACAAACAAAATGGGTAATTTTGGACTGAATTTGGCCTCCTGCCCATATGCTAGTGGGTACTTTTATACCTAGGGAGTATTATGCCTTTCACAATTTACTAAACTTAGTAAGGGTATCAGGTAGGCTTTTCTTTTGGGAAAAAGCAGCACTTTGGCAGGCCAAGGCAGGTGGATCACCTGAGGTCAGGAGTTCAAGACGAGTCTGACCAATATGGTGAAACCCCATCTCTACTAAAAATACAAAACATACAGAACATGGGAATATAAAATTTGTTGTAGTTATTTTGGTGGGTAGCAATAATGACAACTATCTGTATCATCTTTTCTCTATATTGATATGGGGCTTAATTCTGGGAATTTTAAAATAATTCTTTTCATATAAATTTTACCTGATAGTAACAAAATTGTGTAAGTACTTGCAAATTAAGTAATAATTTCTTCATAGCAAGTTATCTGAAATGGACTACCAAGGAAGTTAACTACTAGAGATGGAAGGTAGAACTAATTAATTTTGGTTTTATTTCTGTATTTATTACCATTCTTTTCATTTCTCTTTGAACAGGTTGTTCCTTTCAGCAGCTTTTGATGCAATACAGGAGCATACTTTATAACTTGAGCAATTGTTATAAATTAAAAATAGTAGGAAAGTTACATCCCAGATTAATGACAGCCATGTTGTATTGTTTAATAGGCAGTGAAATCAACTGTGCAGACCATCACTGTTGGAGGAGTGAGCACATCACAGTTTAAGACAATTATTCCTCTGGCAACTGCTCCCAATGTCCAGCAGATTCAAGTGCCTGGAAGCAAGTTTCATTATGTCCGACTTGTTACTGCCACATCAGCCAGTAGTTCAACCCAGCCAGTTAGTCAGAATCCCAGTACAAACACTCAGCCTCTTCAGCAAGGTTAGTAACCATTTTTTAAAAACAGTAATTCTTGATTTTAACATGATTAAAGAACATTTGTCCATTTCTTGCTGAAATCCTGATGAAGAGTGGCATTTCAACTGAGTATGAGCCAGTAACTGGTGCAGAAGGCAGTGAAATAGAATGAGAGTTGTGTATAACAGTAGTATTCTTTCTGCTGGAAGTTGGTACACAGTGTGCTATTACACCAGATAATAGTAATTATTTGTTAATTTGTGGTTAGCCATTTTATTGTTGGTTTTAAAACCTGCCATTTATGCCAGTGGGATACACTTAGATGGAACCGAATTATGTATTTTATTTGCTGAACTATAAAGCCCCTTGATAGGGTTTGGGTCAGTTGAAATGACAAATAGGCAAGGTAAATATAAGAACTTAATGTCACTTTCAGCTTTTACTTATTTTGAATCTATAATTGCTACTAAAATAGTGATTAAAAGGCCAGGCACGGTGGCTCACACCTGTAATCCCAGCACTTTGGGAGGCCGAGGCAGGCGGATCACCTGAGGTCAGGAGTTCAAGACCAGCCTGGCCAATATGGTGAAACCCCCTGTCAACTAAAAATACAAAAATTAGCCAGGTGTGGTGATGTGCGCCTGTAGTCCCAGCTACTCGGGAGGCTGAGACAGGAGAAGTGCTCGAACCTGGGAGGTGGAGGTTGCAGTGAGCCGAGATCATGCCACTGCACTCCAGCCTGGGTGACAGAGTGAGACTCCATCTCAAAAAAAAAAAAAGTGAAAAATGTTTTATTTTGCTTAGTTGTATTTTCCCTAAAGGATATTCCTGTTTGTTGTCCTACTATTTTCTGTGTTTGTGTTTAACTCTTTTTACCACCTGATATACATCCATAGACACATAAATGACCTTTTTCATATTTATCTACTTTTCTAAAAATTAAAGGATATGAAAGGATCAGGATAGTTTATAATTTAGGGCTTACGTGTTTCCTTGTTTTATATTCTAACAACGTCAAGAAGCAGTTGATGGCAATTGAATGATATATTGTTTATCGAAAGTAAATAGAACAATTAAAGACTAGTTGGTTACTCTTTTTTATTAAGAGATCAGAGGGTAGGTCAGACGCTGTGGCTCACTCCTGTAATCCCAGCACTTTGGGAAGCCAAGGATCACCTGAGGTCAGGAGTTTGTGGCCAGTCTGGCCAACATGGCGAAACCCCATCTCTACTAAAAATATAAAAATTAGCTGGGTGTGATGTCACATGCCTGTGATTCCAGCTACCCAGGAGGCTGAGGCAGGAGAATCGCTTCAACCTGGGCGGAGGAGGTTGCTGTGAACTGAGATTGCATCACTGCACTCCAGCCTGGGCGACAGAGCGAGACTCCATCTCAAAACAAAACAGAACAAAACAAAACAGATCAGAGGGTAGTCTGAAGGTCGTGAATTGTCTTGATTGATTCTTCACAGTTACAGTTGGAACTCCTTGTTCTACCTTTTCCCCCTTCTTACTGCTATACTTGAGTAGTCTAAAATAAAAAATAAAAAAAAAAAAAGATCAGAGATTTGGAGCTACCTGTTGCCAATAGCTGGTTCACCTGAGGGAACCTATAGAAGAATAAAACCTATTTATTTCTCTTTCAAATTACTGAAGGGAGAAAACAGTAAGCAGTATTTTAGTACATATTCTATTAAATTAGACACAGCAAGCAGTTATATTTTCTAATTCTTTTTAAAACTGATTTTGGAATAAAATCATTATCATAATCTTAGTGAGGGGAAAACTGAAACATCCATATTATTGACTAAGGGAGCCAAATTTTATATTCTCTCAATACTTAGACTTAGCAGGGTACTGAGAGAAGTGCTGTAAGTTCAATCTACTTAGGTAGTATGATGATGATGACAGAAAGTGGTCATTAGATACAACTGGTTGTATTTTATGTGTGTGTATGTATGTGTATAATAGTATGCTGAGAATCCACATAATGGATTAAACCTAATTAATGTTAACATTAATTTATTCATTAGGAAGAGTATGCCTTTCGTATAAGGAAGATCCAGGGAGAGTGGAGGAATGGGATGGACATTTCAAAATAGAGTATTGGCTGGGCACGGTGGTGCACACCTGTAATCCCAGCACTTTGGGAGGCCGAGGCGGGCGGATCACTTGAGGTTGAGAGTTCGAGAACAGCCTGGCCAACATGGTGAAACCCTGTCTCTACTAAAAAAATACAAAAATTAGCTGGGCGTGGTGGCGCACACCTGTAATTCTAGCTACTTGGGAGGCTGAGGCAGGAGAATCACTTGAACCTGGGAGGCAGAGGTTGCAGTGAGCTGAGATCACACCACTACACCCCAGCCTGGGCAACAGAGCGAGACTGTGTCTCAAAAAATAATAATAATAAATAAGTAAAATTCAGTATTGACTGGTGCCTTCTTTTCCAGCTTTATATCTGTCTTTCTGCCTGTCTCTACTTCTCTTTTTCTCCTTGCCACCTGGCAATCCCTCACCACTCTTCTGCTTCCCTTCAGGTTCCTTTTTTGCTTTCCACCTTGAACATTGCCTCTCTGTTCTCCCCTATATCTCTCGGCCTTCTTCACCTCACTCTATACCCTCTTCCCACCCAGCCACATACATATACTGCCCATGTTATTTCCCTTATATCCATCTATATTTTTCTTTTTTTGTCTTTCTCTCCTGTCCCATAAAAGATCTGGATATATATAATATATATTATTTCACAGGAATAACAAATACAATTTTTATTAGAGTTACACTAAATAGTTGCTCTAGTTCATCAAATATATTAATGTCTCTTTATGAGGAATTTACTTAAATGCCAGAGGGGCTTATCTTGTACATTTTTCCCCAAAAGTTGTACAAGAACTAATGTTCAAAGGCTCCACCATGTTAATCACTAGTTCAATGGTGGGCAGCATAGAGAAGAACTCAGGAAAGTGCTTGGTTATGCTTTTCAGAATACAGCCTATCATCTCGGTGAGGGAGGAAACCAATTTAAGAAGTTATAAAGCCTCAAACACTTGCAGGTATGGTTTCTGAAGTTTGGAAGGAAGCTATTCTAAAGGATTGTTCAGAGTTCCTACCAAAGACTAAAAACTAAACAATTATGCCAGCCTCTATGAAAACTGTAGTAGTAGTTAGTAATGTGCGCTAAGGTAAGGAGGAGGAGAAATGCAGACGGTTGACTTAGTTACATAACATTCCCTTCCATAGGTATTTTATAGTATTCTGTTTTATGACCACTTGATTTTATATTTTCTACATTCCCCAGGCTTCAGTGAAAACTCAGCATGCAAGTGTCAAACCTATGTAAATTTGAGTTTCTAAGTTTTTTTTACTGGGCCAGGGAGGGTATGTGTGTGTGTCTGTGTGTGTGTGACTGTGCACACACACATTTGTGCATGTGTATGAGGAGAGGGCAGGGATAGTCCCCATTTAATGTGATGGAAGGCAGGTCACTCTCCTTCCCAGTTATTTCTCAGGACCACCAGGATGTTTTTGGATTCCACTGGTCATTGCCCTCACTTCAGAATCACTGCACTGTGCTCATGGAACAGCGACTGTCATCTCTCCCAGGAGCAGGTGGTGGAGGGAGTCCACTCTCCTGTGTCCTAAGCGGGAATTCAGGCTCTCCTTTTAATTCCTTCTAGCATTGCTGAGACCAATCTACAATGGTTATTATAACCTTGCTAATGCTTCAGTATAATTGAGGAAAATTCAAACAGAACAGAAACAACTTCAAACTAGGTATCAGATGTCACACTGCTCCAGTATTTCATACAGGAAAAGAGTCATACACTCTTTTTGTATAACAACCTCACTGAGATGTAATTCATACATACCATAAAGTTCACCCTTTCAAAGCATACAATTGACTGGTTTTTAGTATATTCACAAAATTGTGCAACCATCTCCACTAATCATATACTCTCTCTAGACATCTCCTGCTCTCCCTCCTTCCCCCTAGTTTGTCACCTTGCTGCAGTGGCCTGCTGCCTTTTAAATCAGAGTGCCTACTCTAAGATTCTCTTCTAGGACTCTCAGCTTTTTTGTCTTAGGCATCATCCTTCCAGTCCCCACCAAAAGCAAACAAACAAACAAACAAACAAAAAAACAAAAAACTGCTGATATCATAGTAGCCTTTCTAAGGAAATTTATTCTTTTTTGTTTTGTTGAGAATTCTCTTAACCTCTCTTTCTGACCAGGCTCCAGGCCTTACTTTTACATCAATGAAACCTGAAGAGATGTCATTTCTATCTTCTTAAATGTCTGCTTTTAACAGTGGAAATGGCAGCAGGCAGTTTTTAAAACTGCACGTCTTGTTGGTCCAAACGTATATGTCTAGTGCCAATGTCTTTCCTGAATTTCATCCTAGTATTTCTCCATGTCAAGTTTCATCCTCCCTTTAAAACAGCTCATTCTTGAGTTTTTAGTTCTAATAACTGTCATTTTCCTGGTCACTTGAAAGCTCTGCAGTGGTTACATTTTCTTCGCTTATACCTACAGTTCCTACCATTCAGTGGTTGGTTGGTAAGTCATGATCCTTTCACCTACACCAGGTGTCCTGCATCTGCTGTCTCTGTTTTATTCCCATTGCTGTCACTCCAGATCAGACCCTCATTTTTTTGCACTCTTCTGACTTGTCTCTTGCAACTCCATTCTGTTTTATGCACTCCTGCCAAATACAATTCGTTTTTCTTTATTTCAATATAATTTCTGTATTTAAAAATTCCTAGAAACTTCTCATTGCATACTGAATTAAAAATACAGATTAAATATAGAGTCCTACCCGAACATTCAGGGTCCTCAATAAATGTCTGCAATCTGCCTTTTTGCTTGTGTTTGTCTATGTTAATCCCAGGTATTAGCCAGACTGGTTTGTTCACCAACATTTGTGACTATGCTTTGCAGCTTCCCAAGATTAAGCCTCCACTTCTCATGCTTCTGTCTGCATGAAATGTGCTTCTCCAGTCTGTGTGCCCTCCATGCAGCCGGCCTATTGATTGGGGCCCATTCTCAGTACTATGTCCTCCATGTGCTTTTTCTATATTTCCATCCTCTGCAAATTATATATCCTCTTTCCTCTAAACTCCCACAGCTCTTCATGTATCTTCTTTAATAATATTTATCTTGGCCGGGCGCGGTGGCTCACGCCTGTAATCCCAGCACTTTGGGAGGCCGAGGCTGGCGGATCACGAGGTCAGGAGATTGAGATCATCCTGGCTAACACGGTGAAACCCTGTCTCTACTAAAAATACAAAAAAATTAGCCGGGTGTGGTGACAGGTGCCTGTAGTCCCAGCTACTCGGGAGGCTGAGGCAGGAGAATGGCGTGAACCTGGGAGGCGGAGCTTACAGTGAGCCGAGATCGCTCCACTGCACTCCAGCCTGGGCGACACAGGGAGACTCCATCTTTAAAAAACAAACAAACAAAAAAAACTGTGTATATTTATATTTATTTGTCTTATTTGGGCACCTGCCTAATCTGCTGAACTAGATTGTAATCTCCCTAACAGCAGAGGTCTAGTGCTTTAGGTTTCCTGAAATAATGTCCACAGTGCCATTTATATAGCAGCAGCAGTTGTAACAACAATGATGGCAGCTAACATTTAGTGAGCATTTACTGTTTGTTGGGCAGTGTTCTGATGAATTTTCATGAATTATGATATACTTAACCCTCATATGCCGTAAGGTAGATGCTCCCCATATTGCAGATGAGGATACAGGCAAAGAGAGCTTAAGTGGTTAGAAGACAGCAGAACTGGGATTTTAATGCCCTGGGTCTTATGAGTTTAGAGCCCATGTTCTTATCCTTTTTGCTGTGCTGCCTTTTAGTATGTATTCTGTAAATACTGAATTACACTGGCTGGGCACAGTGGCTCACGCCCATAATCCCAGCACTTTGGGTGGCCGAGGCGGGTGGATCACCTGAGGTCAGGAGTTCAAGACCATTCTGGCCGACATGGCAGAACCCAGTCTCTACTAAAAATACAAAAATTAGCCGGATGTGGTGGTGTGCGCCTGTAATTTTAGGTACTTGGGAGGCTGAGGCATGAGAATCGCTTGAACCTGGGAGGCAGAGGTTGCGGTGAGCTGAGATTGCACCACTGCACTCCAGCCCGTGTGGCAGACAGAGCGAGTCTCCGTCTCAAAAAAAAAGAGAGAGAGAGAAAAAAAAAAAGACCCAAGAATGACATATTCTCTGGTTTGAATAGAAACAGCAATTAGAAATAGTATAGAGTGCTGTTGTTACTCAAGCTTATGAATGACAGTTATTTATACATTTCATTTGACTGGATTAGGTACTGAATGTATAAATCATCTGAATACAGATTGAGGTATTTTCATTTGAATGTCTTGAACCTACAAATATTCCCTCATAAAGTGGATAGACTGTAGCCACCTTAGATATAAGTTCTCTGGTAGATGGGGTAAGCGATTTTGAAAGGTAACTATCCTGATTAAAGATTGCTCAAATTAGGAATCAAATGGAATTCTTTAAGCTCTTTTATGAGAAAAACTTGGGAGAGCTAAGTATTCTTAAGTGTTTTAAATACTATTTTCTGTAAATAACTTGTTCACCCTTTTTTTGTTTTTTAAAAAGCAAAGCCAGTGGTTGTTAATACAACCCCAGTGCGGATGTCAGTTCCAATTGTCTCAGCTCAGGCTGTCAAACAAGTGAGTATCACATAACTTCTTTCTCAGTCTTTCCCAAATGAACGTTAAGATTTAGGTGCAAGAGATTTATACTGAATTGAACAGCTGTAAAATTTATTTTGTGGTCATTGATGTATGTCCCTTCTTTTTAGGTTGTTCCAAAACCAATCAATCCAACTTCACAAATAGTAACTACTAGCCAGCCACAGCAACGGCTTATCATGCCTGCCACACCACTGCCACAGATCCAGCCCAACCTCACTAACCTGCCACCAGGCACTGTCCTGGCACCAGCTCCGGGAACAGGGAATGTGGGTTATGCAGTGCTTCCAGCTCAGTATGTTACTCAGGTATGTGGAAAAAATGAAGTCATTGTATTGCAAAAGTGATAACGGGGTCCAAGATGTCTAGTGCTATCACAGAAACTACTCAAACACATCTAACTCAGTATTGAAGTGGCACTTTCCAAAATCTGAAAATGTTAACCCAAACCTTTAAGTTTATTTTTATGTACCCTTAGCATTTAGAAATATATAACACAGGTCAGATATACAAGTCAGACAATTTGGAGCTGAGAGCAGCTTGGCAAGAGCACAAGGCTGTGGCGGTATGATAGAAAATAGACTGAAGTTAAAATCAGCAGAGTCCAAATGAATTTAGAAAAGACTGTGGCTATTACAAAGCTCTTCCTCACACATCAGTTTGATGCCACTGACTTGGAAAATAAGTCCAAGTTTATTTATTGGAAAATAAGTCCAAGTTTATTTATTGGAAAATAAACTGTGAGATGCATTTCCAGGTGACATATCTTTAGCGATCTGTCTACTCTTACTGGTCATCTTTAGAATGAAAGACAGGGAAACAAACCCACATGTGTACTTTTTAATGAAATATACTTTGGAATATGTTTTGTGGCTATTGATAAGAATAATGTTCAGTATTTTTGTCATAAGCATTTCTAATGTTTAGAAGTTGGTGTAAAATAGAAACTCAACTATTGTGCATGTAACTTATTCTTTGTAATTTGTAGTGTGATAAATGATCAATATAGTACCTGTTTTATTTGTAAGTAGGCACATTGCATTTTTCTAGCCAAAACAAGTTATTACAGTACTTCGAGAGCATTCATCTAGAATTTCCTATCATTCTGACATACTTAACTCGTCTGTGAAATACTTTCTTTATATTTGTACTATGTAGTACTGTAACATGTTCACATTATTTTCACCTATAGTATTGGTTTGAGTCTTTAAAAGAGCTCTGTGAAGTATGCGTTTGTATGAAATTCTCCATTGTGTTTTTCTTATTTTAATAGATGAATTTGTATTTCTTACTGATCATCATACCTGAGAATATTGTCCATTTTTGGAAATATGATCTAAAATTAATTTTCTTTACATGTAGCTACAGCAGTCTTCATATGTATCAATAGCAAGCAACTCTACCTTTACTGGAACATCTGGTATCCAGACCCAGGCACGGCTTCCATTCAATGGGTGAGTATTTTGAAAATAGGTACATAAGTTGTTAGATCAGCTTAAATGCAACAATAAATATATATATTCCAAACTACATCCTCTTTGACTTTTTTCCCCTCAAAGCTATGTGAGCATGCCTCTAAAATACTTGCTGAAATATTTCAAACAGAAAAATTACAGAAATAGTCAATTCCCAAATACTCTATTCAGATTCACCAATTTTGCTACATTAGTTTTATTATTCTCTTTCATTCTGAGTATGTTTCCAAAATGATGATGCTATTTTTTATCTTTATTTTTCGAGACAAGGTCTTGCTCTGTTGCCCGGGCTGGAGTACAGTGCTGTGATCTCAGCTCACTGCAACCTCCACCTCCCAGGCTCAAGCAATCCTCCTGTTTCAGCCTCCTGAGTAGCTGGAACTATATGCGCATGCCACCATGCTCTCCTAATTTTTAAATATTTTGGTAGAGATGCAGTCTCACTATATTGCCCAGGCTAATCTCCAAGTCCTGGGCTCAAGTGATCCTCCTGGCTCAGTCTCCCAAAGTACTGGGATTCCAGGCTTGAGCCACTGCACCTGCCCAACTATTTTAAAAATTATGTTAGGTCCTTGTTTTTTGTTGATGTTTATTTGTTTATCTATTAATTACTGCCTTTGCAATATCAGCTTAGAAGCAGCGCTTAATTACCCGGAATCAGTCCACATCCCACTTCCATTTCCTCCTCCACATACTCCTTTTCCTCACTGCCTTTTTATACTTGAATCCCAAGAGTTTTGAGGCAATCTCAACTTTGTTTTCTTAGAAGGGACAGTGTTTGTGGAGTGTTCTTTAGCAGCTATTGATAACTTCTTTTTAAAAAATTATTCCATATCTCGTCTTTACCTCTTTTCATGTTACAACTTGCCTTTGGACCTAATGTAAACAGAACAACATAGCAAACTTTTTATTTTAGATGGACAGATTTAACATTGGTTAAAACTTTATTTCTGGAACAATTTATAGATTGGAGACTTTTCTAATCTTAAATTAGTTTTAGGTCTAATTTTTTAAATTTTAAATTAATTGTAGCTAAATTTAAATTAATTGTAGTAACTAAATTAATTTTAGTTACTATTAATTGATTAAATGTATATATTTTTTCTATCTGTACAGCATAATCCCATCAGAGTCTGCCAGTCGGCCCCGAAAGCCCTGTAACTGTACAAAATCACTGTGTTTGAAATTGTAAGTGTTTTTGCCACTCTTTGCTCATTTAATATAATTGGAAATGCTCTTAAAAGTAAATGGAGTTAACTAAAAATTTTTAACAGACCAAGGCTCGTAAGTCTAAGTAATTTAAATAAACATACAAGTCAATGTTTGCACATATATGGCAGTATAAAAATATTATTTCATTCATTTTAGAAAGAAATATTTAGAGTCCTTACTATACATGAATCACTGGAGTCGGGGTTAGGGACATAGCAGCATGAGACAGACATAGCTTCTGCCCTTAATAATGTTTGATCTTATTCATGACTTTTGTATTTGGTCTACTACGTGAAGAGATGATACTCTAGGTAGTTTTAAAAATCATTGAATGGTTAATTTGCTTATTAGCATTATAAAGATTTGACATGAAATAGTTAAATGAAAAGCATTGGTCTTATTGGGGCATAGAATCCAAAGAAGTACTACTATAACTCAAATGAGCCAGCTCAACTATTAGAATATAGCCAGTGTTCTTCCTTTTTCAGAATTGTGAAATGCCTGACTTTGGGGGCACATAAAATTATATAGCTCTTGTGCGACAGCTGTTATTGGTTGGACTGTTTTAGGTCAAAATTCTAGGACTTGGTGATTTAAACTTTGAGCCTTAGTATGCGGTTGACAATATATGTTGTTAACTCTTCAACTGGGTAGCTGAGTAGATTTCTGAAATGATTTACCACATATGTAGTACGTGTACAATATATATACAATGTATGCATATATAATCAGGTAATTAGTAGTTTTCCTTAATAATGACTTTTTACCTATACTGACTTTTACCTTTCAGATATTGTGATTGCTTTGCAAATGGTGAATTTTGCAACAACTGCAATTGTACTAATTGTTATAACAATTTGGAACATGAAAATGAAAGGCAAAAAGCAATAAAGGTGATTATTTTTTATTTCATTTAACTGACAGAAATATCCAGTTTCACCAATTTTTTAAATAACTCAGTTGTCTTGCAAAGAAACATTTCAATTCCTTTTGCAGTGTTTAAATTTCATCTACTGTGATTTAACTCTAATTGATATTTGATCTGTTTTGCCAGGCATGCCTTGACAGAAATCCAGAAGCCTTTAAGCCTAAGATTGGGAAAGGAAAGGAGGGAGAATCTGATCGACGTCATAGCAAAGGATGTAATTGCAAACGATCAGGATGTCTTAAAAACTACTGTGAATGCTATGAGGTGAGATGCTGGGTGGTGAAAATAATATCTTTTAATATATTTTAGAAAGGACACACTACAAAAATTTACTTGAAAATTGGGAAATCACCTTGCTATTGCAGTTTGAAAATATGCACAGTTGGCACAGAGGCCCTTATTTGAGGAAGGCTTTCGAGCCTCCTTAGCAGGGCTTCGGAGGAATACCTTGGGTTTACTATTACAGCCTGGGGTCTTATTGGGTGATTTACCATAACTTCTTGGTCATTATGCCCAGAAATATGCATGCAGATCAGAATACCAATATACTGATTTTCAATAAAAATAATAGTATCAAAGTGGATTGGAAACTCTCCAGCAGTGATTCTCACCTGAGGTGCAGTTCTTATTGTTCTTCACAGGCTTCTTAGAAATATATGGCCGGGCACAGTGGCTCATACCTGTAATCCCAGCACTTTGGGAGGCAGAGGCGGGCAGATCACTTGAGGTCAGGAGTTCGAGACCAGCCTGGCCAACATGGTGAAACCCCGTCTGTACTAAAATACAAAAATTAGCTGGGCATGGTGGCGGGCGCCTGTAATCCCAGCTACTCAGGAGGCTGAGGCACGAGAATCGCTTGAACCCGGGAGGTGGAGGCTGCAGTGAGCCGAGATCATGTCACTGCACTCTAACATGGGCAACAGAGCAAGACTCTGTCATAGATAGATAGATAGATAGATAGATAGATAGATAGATAGATAGATAGATAGAGATGGATGGATGGATGGATGGATGGATGGATGGATGGATGGATAGACAGACAGACAGACAGACAGACAGACAGATACAAAATAGCCTGCATCCCAGGGTACAGTCTAGAAATTAAAGGATTATCTTGACCAAAATGCTGGTTATGCCCACTTGAAAAGCACACTGCTCTGTGGAAAACCAAAGTATGTTAAGAAGTTTGCTTTGTGAGCATAAAAATAGGAAAGGGGGATCTGGCATATTGCCGGATGAGGTTACTGGTCACGGCAGGCGATTGTCTCCATTTTCACCATTTTGTTGTTCCACTGAGCTGGTTATTTTTACTTCTGGGTCAGGCATCTTCTCTGGAAGATGTAGTTGAAACTCTGCTCTGACAAAAGGCATGTAAATCTTCCCCTTCTTGCTTTAGACACAGTTCTATATAGTTTTATTTTAGAAGCTTATGTGTAACAATCTAGTGATTGAGTTTAACCCTAGATTACCATAATTGGTTTCTGGGTATGCCTGAAACTTTACTGAGAGTGTTTTGGGTGGTTGCGTTATTCCTGTTCTTGGCTCTTCTCATACTGTCATATATTTTCATTCTTTCTTATTCTCAAGAGAGAATTAATTAATTAATTAGTTTATTTATTTATGGGCAGAAAGCCTAGCTTTGCACTTGCTGAAGGTTTGCCCTGCCACAGGAGCATGTCCTCCAGTTCAGTGCCCTCTCCTATATAGCATGTGTCACATGAAAGATTTTGTGTATTGCATTTGCTGTGTAATGAATTCTTTCCTAATCTACTTATTTACAAAGTCAAATACTACTCTCAGGAAGTAAAGTAGAATAGGAGAGTAACATCTTGTGAGTTCTGCAGATGATCTGAATGAAAATTGCATAAAGAGACAAGTTTTTTGTTGTTGTTGTTTTTTTTTTTTGAGACGGAGTCTCGCCCTGTCACCCAGGCTGGAGTACAGTGGTGCTATCTTGGCTCACTGTAATCTCCGCCTCCTGGGTTCAAGTGATTCTCCTGCCTCAGCTTCCCAAGTACCTGGGATTACTGGCGCCTGCCACCATGCCCAGTTAAGTTTTGTATTTTTTTTTTTTTTAGTAGAGACAGGGTTTCACCACGTTGGCCAGGTTGGTCTCGAACTCAAGTGATACACCCACCCATCAGCCTCCCAAAGTGTTGGGATTACAGGCGTGAGCCACCGTCACAACTTGATTTTTTAAATTGTCTTAAGGAACATCTCCAAATCCAACAAGCCAGTTTCATCCAGTGTTGGAATCTTTTTTAGTCTTTCTTCTTTTGAATACCAGATGAAATAGCTAGCTTACGTTTAGAAGCCATACAAAAGTTATCATGAATATGTAAAAATTAACACTTTTTTTTTTTTTGAGCCGGTGTCTCACTCTGTTGCCAAGGCTGGAGTGCAGTGGTGTGATCTCGGTTCACTGCAAGCTCTGCCTCCCGGATTCACACCATTCTCCTGCCTCAGCCTCCTGAGTAGCTGGGACTACAGGCACCCGCCACCACGCCTGGCTAATGATTTGTATTTTTTAGTAGAAACGGGGCTTCACCGTGTTAGCCAGGATAGTCTTGATCTCCTGACCTTGTAATCCGGCCGCCTCGGCCTCCCAAAGTGCTGGGATTACTGCACCCGGCCAACACTTCTTTTGAGAACGTGGAAATTTATGTAAAGTTGGATCAGAAGGGCAAAGCGACCCTTTCATGTATATGGCATTGAACAATCAATACATGCTGGGCATATGAAATTCAGACATATATGAACTAACCATTTAATTAAACTGGTTAACAAATCTGTGAATAGAAGTAGAAAAGGTACTGGACTAGTTGAAAAGTGTTAGAAGAGAGAACCCTGCCCTACCTATTCTAATGAAGTTTTGTCAGGACAGATACACCGTCTAGTAACAAATTTATCATTCCAAAAGTTATGTACCAAAAAATGAAGAAACTTAGAATACACTAAACTATGAATAGCAGCGGCTAATTGGCTGTAAATTAGCTGTGGGCTTATCTGACATTTTGTGTTGAACTGTTCTTTTGACACCTTTCTCTTCAGCTGAATTGGCTTTTTAATCCCGTTGGTTTGCATCTGGACAACACATTCATGTTTCCTTTCAGTGCCTATAGGCTTGCTGATTCGATGAATGGCTACCCACCTTATTTCATGGTTGTGTCTTTTCTTGTGACCTTTTTCCTCCCGTCCACTTTTTTTTTTTTTTTGTACAGGGGAAGTTAAATTAGCCAAGCTAAGTGTCATTGTAATTTCTCCATCCTGAGCTCCAGTTAGACACTATTAATGTCTTTCTTATGGTTCTTAAAATATAAAGAGAATTAAAAAAATATATATTTTCTTAATAATACTATATATTACTATATATATATATATTAGTATATATCTATAATCTAAATTACCATTATTGTATGTTTTCCCACTCTGAGCGTCAGAATTTTCTCTCTTCATCACTAGATGCTGTATTAAGTATTGCTTGAGTTAGATTACCGAGTCAGGCTCACAGGTAACCCAGTTAACACAAACTTATAGTCCATTTATTCCTTTGGTAAATGGAATTTACTTGGTGCTCTTATAAGAAAGGGAGCAGAAGTAAATGTCTTTATAATGCCAGTCTTGATTTTCTTACTTACGTGGCTATATGAGAGAGAAGGGACAGTTTTATTGTATTTATATAGGACATGGGTTCACTGAAGAAAATGCAGCTACAAAAAACATACTCAATCATTCGCAAAATCAGGGGAAATATAAATTAAATAACAGCTGAAATCTCACTTTATTACCCCCCACTTACCATATTATAATTTTTTTTTTTTTTTTTTTTTTTTTGAGACGGCAGTTTCATTCTTGTGCAGGCAGTGCAGTGGCGTGATCTCGGCTCACCACAACCTCCACACCTCCAGGGTTCAAGCAATTCTCCTCCCTCAGCCTCCTGAGTAGCTGAGATTACAGGCATGTGCCACTGGCTAATTTTTTTTTTCTTTAGTAGAGACGGGATTTCTCCATGTTGGTCAGGCTGGTCTTGAACTGCCGACCTCAGGTGATCCTCCCACCTCGGCCTCCCAAAGTGCTGGGATTACAGGCGTGAGCCACTGTGCCTAGCATAAAATGTTAAAAGGAGTTATAATATCCATTGTTGGAGGGAATGTGGGAAATCCTTCCTTTACACATTGCTGATGAGATGTGAGGTATTACAGCCCTTTGAAAAAGCAATCTGGCTGGGCGCGGTGGCTCACGCCTGTAATCCCAGCACTTTGGGAGGCCAAGGCAGGCGGATCGCTAGGTCAGGAGATCGAGACCATCCTGGCTAACACGGCGAAACCCCTCTCTACTAAAAATGCAAAAAATTAGCTGGGCGTGGCGGTGGGTGCCTGTAGTCTCAGCTACTTGGGAGGCTAAGGCAGGAGAATGGTGTGAACCCGGGAGGCGGAGCTTGCAGTGAGCTGAGATCGCACCACTGCACTCCAGCCTGGGCGACTGAGCGAGACTCCATCTCAAAAAAAAAAAAAAAAAATTAAAATACACGACCTGTTATCCAGTGAGCCCAATTCTGGAAATCTAACTCAGAGAAATAAAAAGGCATAATGTATACCAAAAAAAATCTCTTTATGCATCATTTGTGGTACCCAAGAACTGGAAACAAAAATAAACACCCATCAATAGGGAAAATGAAAGTCCAAAAAAAATAGACACATCATACCAGGGATTTACACTTAGCCGTTAAATAGAATGAATTCAAGCTATGCCAGATGACTTTGGAGGGATTCCATGAGTTGTAGTATAAGAAAAGCAAGATGCAGAAAAGCAGGTATATGATTTTGAAAAACTAAAAAGTGAAAGTTCTGTATTTGTATATATACATAAGGTCTACGGTTTTATATATGACATTTTTACATGAAAATATATATTTATATAAAATGTAAAACACACCCTAGTTTCATATGGGTTATTGAAGGGTTTGGGGAATCTGAAGTCCCTCCCGAACTCCCTCTTCAGATTAAAATAGCATAATAGAATAATAAAAATAGCATCTATGAAATCCCTTTAATATGAAATTATATACATATGCATAAATGGGAGGTCATCTACATGTTAGTGATGATTTGATTGAGGTGGCTGGATTCTGGATGACCCTTATTTTTGATATTTTCATGTATCATTCATGTTTATTAAAAACGTGTTATTCATATCTGAGGAAAATCTATATCCATAGTGGGGGAAAACTGACATGGAAGGACACACCACAAATGTGCCACTGTCAGACTTAAGAATATCTAACCTAGCTAGCCACATGTGTAGTTACTGTTTGTCAGCCAGAGATGCTTCCATCTAATCTTATTATCAGTTGACCAGGTAATGCTATTAGCTGTTGATTTGATCATAGCATCTACTTACAGTAATGTATTTTGGTTTTGATTTGGAAACTTTTCTTTTGTAACTCTTTTAGGCAAAAATAATGTGTTCCTCAATATGCAAATGTATTGGCTGTAAGAATTTTGAAGAAAGCCCGGAAAGGAAGACATTGATGCATTTGGCAGATGCAGCTGAAGTAAGGGTACAGCAACAAACAGCAGCCAAGACGAAGTTATCCTCTCAAATTTCAGACTTGCTTACTAGGCCAACACCAGCTTTAAATAGTGGAGGCGGAAAGTAAGTCAGTATTTTAATCTTTTTATAGTATTTCCCAAATACTCACTTTTGATAAAGTTTCTTTTCAGGGGGCAAAGTTGAGTTTATACTTTTGGTTGTTGCAAACCTGATTTTTGCATTTTCTTTCCATCTTTAGCTACTTGGAAAGGAATTTAAAGGTAACAGAAGCCACTGTCAGATTATTGTGCAGTTCGAAAATGCACAGTAATGATTTAGTCCACTGTGCTTAATTTCTGTCTACTAAGATGAGGTAATTATGTAATTTGAGGAACCCCAAAGAAAACCAGATGTTTCATATGTCTCGCTGAACGTGTAATTATTTATGTTTTTGCATTTTCTTACCTTCTCTTGCCTCTTCCATTTCTTGGAGCACTTTTCCCATCCTATTGGGCCACCCATCACACTGTAATAGTGCAGCTCCTTATTGTTATCTCTTATCTGCTGAGTTCTGGAGTAGAAAAGCTTGACCTCTAAAGTCAGGTAGACTTGAGTTTATACTATCTGTGCTGCTTAGTAGTTTGTGAATTTCTTTGAGCCTCAGTTTTCTTTCCTTAAAATAGCCTATACCAGGTGGCTGTGAGAAATAAGGCATGTCTGTAATAGACAGTGTCTGTCAAGACCTGATAAAACATAGTTTGTGATTTGGACTGGACTGGTATTAGAAAGTTTGTTAGAGGTTAATTCGAGGAATTATTAAATGGAATGCACCTTGCAAATGGCATATGATTTAAAATGCCTAAGTAGGCCAGGCACGGTGACTCACACCTATAATCCTAGCACTTTGGGAGGCCGTGGTGGGCAGATCACCTGAGGTCAAGGGTTTGAGACCAGCCTGGCCAACATGCTGAAACCCCATCTCTACTAAAAATACAAAAAGTTAGGTGAGTGTGTGGTGCACGCTTGTAATCCCAGCTACTCGGGAGGCTGGCACAGGAGAATCGCTTGAGCTCGGGAGGCAGAGGTTGCAGTGAGCTGAGATCGCACAATTGCACTCCAGACTAGGCAACGAGAACAAAACTCCATCTCAAAAATAAAATGCCTAAGTTGAAAAGGAGATCCAGTGCTTATAAAAATAAGGCTTTTTTGTACAAATATTTAAGATACTAGTTTTTTGTTTTGTTTTTTTCTCTTTTCGAGAGAGAGTCTCACTCTGTTGCTCAGGCTGGTGTGCAGTGTCATGATCTCAGCTCAGTGCAATCTCCGCCTCCTGGGTTTAAGCAATTCTCCTGCCTTAGCCTCCTAAGTAGCTGGGATTACAGGCATACACCACCACGCCCAGCTAATTTTATGTATTTTTAGTAGAGATGAGGTCTATGTTGGCCAGCCTGGTCTTGAATACCTGACCTCAGGTGATCTGCCCATCTCAGCTTCCCAAAGTGCTGGGATTATAGGCGTGAGCCACTGCACCTGGCCTTAAGATATTAATTCTAAACTCTTATGACTGGAATATAAGGAGCAAATGGTTTTTGACTGAATAAAGTGGAAATGGTCAGACACCTTAATGAGGCTTATAACCTGGGATTCTGGTCTTTAGAGTACTGAATATAATCTCCACATGGAGATTAAAGATACTGCCACAGTAAAATATTTATAATTTTTTAAAATTGCGAAGATGTTTACAATATGAATACAAAATTATAAAATTATACATTATAATCAAAACTACGTATTAAAAACTTGTATAAAAAAAGTTATGCTAGCATGTTAACAAGCTTGTTTCAAGTGACAAAACCTTAAATTAATGTTTTCTAGTTTAAAATGCTGGTTTGTATGTTAAAGATTCCTATACAGCTGCATGGCAACCTGAATTCTCAATTACCCTTTCTTGCCATAGTGAGCTTTAATTTCAGACTTCATTGTTTAGTATACTTGTTAGTGACCGCTTACTCACAGGTTGTTGAGTTCGTGGTTAGATTATGTTGCTTGACTTAATCTGTCACAGCTTAAGACTTGAGTTGGCTGCAAATATAGCAAGCCTCACGATGGGTTGCTCCAATTTAATACTCAATAGCTCAGGTCTTTATGAATGCAACTCTGTGTAGAACAACATTTGGTTTCCCCATTTTGCTTTGTTGTGATAGAACAATGCAGAATTTTGGAATGTTTTCTACAAACAGTATCAGTGACTATGGTAAAGTGCTTTATTTTTCATTTTGCCCAAGAGATAGTGCTATCAATTCCCAATATTATTCATTTAGCAACTACTCATGTAGTGTCCTATGTCATGCACTATTCTAGGCACTGGAGCAACAGCAGTAAATAAAAATTGAACTTTTGGAGCGTACATTCATGATTTGGGAGGATTTTAGTTAAATTCTAGTCTTCATGTAGACTATTATCTTTTAGTTAACCACATAACTTTGCCTAGGTAGTAAGTCACGTGTTTTATATGTTAAATTTTCTGAACAATATTCTTACAGTATGTGAATAATAAAACCAAATCTAACTTTTTAAAGCCGTTTTTAGGATGTGCTTGTGCTCACTGTGTCAATTGTGATGCTCATCCTGCTGGTGAATTGTGAAAGTGTCAGTAGAGATTTCCAGATGAAAGAATGTATCCACTTTTGCTATTATTTAACACCACCATCATCTTTCTCTTTCAAAAATCATTTCAGATTGCCATTTACATTTGTAACTAAGGAAGTAGCTGAAGCCACATGTAATTGCCTCCTTGCCCAGGCAGAGCAGGCAGACAAGAAGGGAAAATCAAAGGCAGCAGCGGAACGGATGATACTCGAGGAATTCGGACGATGTTTGATGAGTGTCATCAACTCTGCAGGAAAGGCAAAAAGTGACCCTTGTGCCATGAATTGCTAACTCTTGCACAAAAGACTGATAAATGGAACTGTACAGAAAATTTAAGGTGCAGGGACACTTGATTTTCTGCAAGAAAAACAATTA